>NC_141150.1:49910099-50111666 GCF_053477565.2 Lygodium microphyllum | reverse complement strand
TCATGTCATGCAAGATTTCTTTTTTGTTTTTTGTGCAAAAGTAGAGTTCTTTTGTTCTTGGGGACCTTCTGGCGCTCACTACGCGCGCATACGGCGTCCGATCTATACATCAGTGGTATCAGAGCGAAGCTGAGATCGAGAGCTTCCTATCGCTTCCATCTTGCGCGAAGGCGGAGCCCTTGGAATGATTGAGCTCTACAGTCAGTCTCATGGCAAACGGTCGATACTACGTGTTCCTGGCAGTCAAGAACCCCCTGCTGTACACTCAGATCGCGAGGGACTGGCCTCTGCATGGAGGACCACGCGGAAAGATCCTACATCAAGTCGTTGATTTCTTCTGATCAAATAAGCAAATTTCAATCCATAGCCATTAAAGCTTCAAGAATAAGCTTAGAAAGCTTAAAGGGAAGCTTTTAAAAGCTTCAACCCTCATTTTTTTCTGTCGACGGCGGCAGTATGTACTGCACGTTGCCGAAACGGACTTCAACGTCCTCTTGTCCTCAGAAAATCACGATTAATTAAAAAAAAAAAACTAAATCCTAGAACCCCAAAGGTTCTAAAGTTACAAGCTTCAATTTCAATTACCTACCATAGAGGCAGTTCCTATTCGATTATACACGAACCTGTTTACAATTCTCTGGAAGCCCCTGTTTACACCTGTGGATTGACAGAACCAGATTCCAACGAACAATTGGCAACACGCAGTCTATATACAAGATTATCTTCTTGGAAGATGACCATGATATCAAATTTCGCAATCGTAAAGGAGAGATACTACAAAAGCCAATTTTTTTTTAAAAAATATATAATCCTTGTAAACCCGACTTTGAGCTACGCTCATCCCGCTAACAAGGTTGAGAGAGTGTGAGGTCTTTTGGAATTTTGCAGGATGTCTGATCAAACCATGGAAGATTTTATGGTTGAAGGTGACCTACCCGAACCAACGATGGAGCAAAAACTGGATTTGGTTATGATGCAGCTTCAAGAGGAACGAAGAGCACGACAAACCTTGCAAGCTCAATTGGCCAATCTGCAACAATCTACCGCCGATTAAGATGGATCGCAACCTGAAGATCTTATACGACGTATGATTGATGCAACACTTGAAGCGCAATCTATTCAGAAAGAAACAAATATAGGTAAAAGAAACTTCAAATTTTGTACTTTCAATGGATCATGCGATCGAAAGACTGTACTTGCTTTTATCAGTCAATTTGATGATTATTTCCATGAAGAATCATATGCTGAGAAAGACAAAATTAAATGTGTCACTAACCATCTAGTTGACCGAGCATCCCTATGGTGGACTGTTGTCCGCAAAAGTGTTGATTGTCCCACTACTTGGGAGACTTTCCAAAAGAAAATTTTGCAGAATTTCCTTCCACCCCAATTCCACGAAAAAGCAATCAAACAATGGGATCTTCTACAACAAAGGGATCCTGAGCCTATTTCACAATATACTGAGCGTTTTTGGAACACTTTATTGCAACTACGAATGCTCGAAGATGTACCTGAAGCAACCCATAAACGCAAGTTTATGTCTGGCTTACTTGGACATTTTTATATAGAGGTCAATATGTTCAAGCCAACAACTCTCGAAGATGCAATTTCCTTGGCCCATGACACTGAAGACAAAATTCGAGGACAAGATAAGCGGCCACAACAATTTCAAACTAATGGTAACTTTGGTTTCAAACAATTCAATTCAAATTTTCGAAGACTCAATCAAAGTCGCTTTCTTCCATCTTCATTTCGTAAATCTTGGATATGACCACCTGCCTTGTCATCAAACACAAATTCAAACCCTAAGCCATCTCTCCAGTCAAATCCTAACATTCCTAAACTTCCTGCCATTACCAATAATGTATCCAAAGCAAAACCCATAGTTTGTTGCCAATGTCATCAACCTGGACATCTAGCGGCTAATCGTCAATTCAAAAAGCTAACTATTCATATCAATTATTTGGGAGCAATAGAAGATGAAGAACGTGAAGAGATGCCGGATTTTACGGAAGACGATGACGACATTGGTACTACTTCCGATACTTTGCCAGGTATGCCAACTCCCCATTCCTTATTAACAATGAAATGTCTTGTACATGGTAAATAAAAGACTATTTTACATGATGATGGGAGTACACACGACTTTATTTTTGCAAAAGTGGTCAAAGAATTGAATTTACATACTATTTCTACACATTATCATATCAAGGCTGCATTCCTTGGTACGAGATATAATGGAACACAAGAGGTGTATGATTTAGAAATTAAAATTGGTGATTATACTGAACGAAGAAATTTCTTAGTTGTGCCTTTGTAGTCTAGTGACATTATCTTAGGAATGCCTTGGTGACATCAATACAATCCTGATATAGATTATTCTATGCATTCAATGAAAATCCATTTTCAAGGAAAACAAATCACATTGCATGGTATGCACACTCTTAATAATTTTCCATTGCTTACTCATACTCATGCTAAAAGTGCATTACGGAAAAGTAGCAAATCCTATTTAATATGGGTGAATGAAATTAAAGCTAAAGAAAACCAGATGCATCCTAGGCATGCACAATTTCTTTCCCAATTCCAAGATTGTTTTGCTGCTGATTTACCACCTGGATTACCACCTATACTTCCTGAAGATCATAAGATAGATTTAATTCCTGGATCACAACCACCATGTAAAACACCATATAGACATAACCATATTGAATAGAAAGAAATTCAAACCCAAATTGAAGAATTGCTAACCCAAGGACTAATTAGACCTAGTAGTTCTCCATTTGGTGCACCTGTCTTATTAGTGAAGAAGAAAAACAATACCTATCGCATGTGCATTGATTATCGTGCCCTAAATAAAATTACTGTTAAGAATAGATATCCGATTCCTAGGGTAGATGATCTTATGGACAAGCTACAAGGATCTGCCATATTCAGCAAGATAGATCTTAAATCTGGATATCATCAAGTAAGATTGGACAAATCTGATATATTCAAAACTTTATTCAAAACGCAATTTGGACACTATGAATTCCTAGTTATGCCTTTCGGTTTAACTAATGCACCAGCCACATTCAATCGTGATGAATTGCATATTTTTAAAGCATCAGCATTGTGTCATTGTTTTCTTTGATGAAATATTGGTTTTCAGTAAAAATGAGAATGAACATTATGAACATTTGCCTTTAGTTTTTAAATGATTAAAACACAATCAATTATATGCCAATCCAGAAAAGAGTGAAAATTTTCAAATAGAAATTGAATATTTAGGACATAGTATTTCATCTGAAGGTATTCAAGTTGACCCTAAAAAGATAGAAGCAATTTTAAATTGGCCGATACCCAAAAATGTGCATGAATTACGTTCTTTCCTAGGTCTTGCTAGCTTTTACAGAAAATTTGTGAGGAATTTCTCATTGCTTGCATTACCCTTGACAAAACTATTAAAGAAAGACATCGTGTATAATTGGTCTGACAATCAACAAAAGTCCTTTGATTTGCAACAAAAGTCCTTTGATTTGCTGAAACATGCTTTAACTCATGCTCCTGTATTACAATTACTTGACTTCAATAGACCATTTTTCTTAGTAGTTACTGATGCTAGTGGATTTGGAATAGGAGCAGTCCTTATGCAAGATTCTCATCCCATAGCCTACTCTAGCTGCAAACTCAAACCCACTGAACTTAAGTATTCTACCTATGATAAGGAATTGCTAGTTGTAGTACAAGCTTTACGTCAATGGAAACATTATTTAATGGGATCTGAATTCATGATCACAACTGACCAACAAAGCATTAGACATCTCCTTAGTCAACCACAAATATTTGACCGACACATTAAATGGATTGCTTTTATTCAAAGTTTTCATCCACTTATACAATATCAACCTGGAAAAGAGAATATTGTTGCCGATGCTTTAAGTAGAAGACTGACTATTCATAATATTTATGTGATATCATTTGACTCCCTTCTACCTATGAAAGATACTTATGACCAAGATCCTACTTTTCAAGCTGATTGGAATAAACTAGTTGCAAATAATTGGGTTCCTATTGATTCATTGTCTTACACTAATGGATTTATGTTTTATGAAAAAAGATTATGTGTGATTGTTCCATTTCGATCGTTTTTTTTGCATGAAATTCATTGTCCCCCATACCAAGGTCATAGAGGAATTATATCTACTTTGCGTACACTCATTGAAGATTTTTATCGACCACACATGGACATTGATGTATCTAATTTTGTATCTAAATGCCTAATTTGTCAAAGAGTTAAAAGACACCATGGTAAACAATATGGTTTACTAATGCCCTTATCCATTCCAGCATGACCATGGAAACATATTTCAATGGATTTTATCACTGGTTTACCTAATACTAAAGCTAATCATGATATGATTTGGACTATTGTAGATAGGTTTAGCAAACAAGCATATTTTATTCCATGCAAGAAAACCTTAATTGCATCTCAAGCTGCTCAACTGTTCTTGAAAACCGTTTTCACTAGCCATGGTTTGCCAAAAATTATTATTTCTGATCGTGATTCTAGATTCTGCAATAATTTTTGGATCACTTTGTTTGCTAACTTAGACACAAAGATTGATTTTTCATCTGCATTTTATCCTGAAACAAATGGTTAAACAGAAGCTACTAACATTACCATTTTAGATCTTTTGCGTGCATACACAATTTTAAAACCACAAACATAGGATACATATTTACATTTACTTCAATTTGCATATAATAACACACCACATACAGCTACACAGAAAGCACCATTTGAAATTATTTATGGATAACGATTGCTTATACCTGTTATATCATTATCAAACAAAGTTCAAACGATGATATTGCTAACATGCATGCTACTATTTTTGATGAAGTTAAATATATGATTGCTAAAGCCCAGCAATCATACACAAAACAAGCTAACAAAAAAAGGAAAGCTATGACTTTTAAAGTTGATGATTATGTTTGGTTACGAATTGAAAAGCGAAGATTACAAAGTATTGACAAACACCCCATTGTAAAATTAGCGCCTAGATTTTATGGACCATTCAAGATCATACACAAAATCAATGACAATGCATTTAAACTAGAACTACCACAACACTGGAAAATCCACAATACCTTCCATATCAGTTTATTACGACCTTTTAGAGGACAACTACCTGTATACCCTGTCTATGAAAACCCTCCTTTGCTAGAAGAAGAAACTGAAATTCTTGAGCCTGAAACTATTCTAGATACTGACTTTATGACCACTAGAACTGGCCGTAGATATTTTAGATATTTAGTTAAGTTTAAAAATCATCCTATTGAAGAGGCCCAATGGATGCACGCTAGCGACCTAAGTGCTTTTTCCACACTGCTAGCTCCATATTGAGCTAATAGCAATTGAGGACAATTGCTATCCCACCCCGGGGGTATGATGCCAAGAGGCATATTCCACGGTGGATTCCATAAAATTTTATTACCGGGGCTCATACACAAGGTGAATTCTTTGTGGGAAAAGTCGATGGGGATGCCTATTCTTTTCAAGCGTCTTGTTAATTTAATGTGCAAGTGGGTGATTCCGCAAAATACATATTTAAATTAATAGATGTTTATGAGTTTAGAGTGTGCACTCGTAATAAATTAAGGTTAGGATTGAGTTCTAACCAATTTATTTATTTTGTAGCTGAAGACTACTAGGTATTCACTTTTTTCGATTTAATTTTATTTTCTAACAATTGTGAATGCTTCAGTTGATGTGTAGAGCAAGCAGCGGTGGCGTTGGGAAGCATTGGAGAATAGCGTGTATTCAAATTGTTATCAATTTTTGGGCGCGCATCTTAGGCATGGCGTCAATATTTTGATGCGCTTATTTATTAAAGCGCTTGACATTTATTTATTATTTTTGTATGCGCAGCAAAATAAAATGAAGAAAAAGAAGAAAAAGAAGAAGAAGAAGTGGTGGTGGTGGTGGTAGTAGTACATGTTCCATAAGTGCAGTCCCCATGTGCCTCAAACCAGTGCAAGAAGAAGCCAAAGGAGGAAGATTTGTTAGATGCCCTACTATGTGACTGCCCTGGCACCTGTTTGACTAGTGCAAGAAGAAGATAGATCAAGATGATCCGCCAGCTTTTGTTAACCCTCAAACGAATGAAGTTGGAAAATCCGAAAAAGCTAAAGCAGAAGACAAAGACAAAGGCCAAGGCAAAGAGAAAACGGAAGACAAAGACGCACGAGGAGAAGAGTCCTAAATAAGGGAGAAAGACGCACAAGGAAAAGCGCAAGTCAAAACTTTTGTAAAAGAGCACAAGCGCATCATGGTTTAATTCAAGGAGCGCCGGGCTCTCACCCGTGCAATTTGTAAATGTAGACGGGCGGTGGAAAGGAAGCTAGGAAGATAGAAGGACAATGGGAAAAAGGGCCTAGGCTACGACCGGCCATGTAAAAAGGGGAAAAGGGGATGACCACCCAAAAGGGATTTAGGGCTTTGTATATAAAGTTGAAAAGTGGAATGAGAAGCTCATTCTTGTGTGTGGCCAAAAGTAGCTCTCTTCTTCTTCTTCTTCTTCTTCTTCTTCTTCTTGTTCTTGCTTGCTTGAGCTTGTGCTTGAGAGAGGGAGTGTGAGAGTGTGAGGGAGTGAGTGTGTGAGGGTGAGGGACCGAGGAGGAGAAGCTCTCCATCTTCTCCTCTCTTCTTCTCTTCTCTTGTCTTGCTCGCGGCAATGGAGCTTGGAGCTTGGAGCGGGAGGATCGAGCTTGCTTGAAGCTTGCACTTGGATCGTGGAGCTACCGGAGTGCGTGGGAGAGGAGGTAACTCAAACGGCACGAAGGTAAGCTTACTACACCCGTAGAAATGGATGGCGCGTTGGTTATATGAGAGGTAGCCATTAGTGCTCGGCTTAGAACGCTTGAAACAATAAGCGGTCCGTGGGTCTTGGCGGTTGAGTGAAAGTTCCCACAAAATGTAGGGGAGCTTCAAGCTCTACCCCGAGACCAACGGACCACTTATTGCTCAAGTGTTTCGAACCGAGCAGCCATGGCTACCTCTCACATAGCCGACGCGCAATGCCTACCTTACAGGTGTAGTGAGCTTACCTTGATGCTCGATCGAGTACCCTCCTCTTTCTTGCACACCGGTAGCTCCACGTTCCTTGAGGAAAGCTCAAGCAGCCTCAATCCCTCTCCCATGAGCTTCATCCTCCATAGCCACGCGCGAGACAAGAGAAGAGAAGAGAGGAGGAGAAGATGAAGAGAGAAGATGGAGAGCTTCTTCTCCCAGATCCCTCACTCTCATACAATCACTCCCTCACTCCCTCACACTCTCTCAATCCCTCTCTCAAGCACAAGCAAGAAGGCAAGAAACAAGAGAAGAAGAAGAAGAAGCTTTTGCCACACACAAGAATGAGCTTCTCATTCCACTTTTCAACTTTATATACAAAACCCTAAATCCCTTTTGGGCAGTCATCCCTTTTTCCCCTTTTTACATGGCCGGCCGTAGCCTAGGCCCTTTTTCCCATTGTCCTTCTATCTTCTTAGCTTCCTTTCCACCGCCCGTCTACATTTACAAATTGCACGGGTGAGAACCCGGTGCTCCTTGAATTAAACCATGATGCGCTTGCGCTCTTTTACAAAAGTTTTGACTTGCGCTTTTCCTTGTGCATCTTTCTTCCTTATTTAGGACTCTTCTCCTCGTGCATCTTTGTCTTCCGTTTTCTCTTTGCCTTAGCCTTTGTCTTTGTCTTCTGCTTTAGCTTTTCCGGATTTTCCAACTTTGTTCGTTTGAGGGTTAACATTACCCCCCTCCTAGACGAGTGCCAGTCCCATGGCACTCACCGTCGTAGGTAGCAAGCGTTTAGCATGCACCGAAGACGTAGTTGACAAGGACGCCTGTGGTTTCCGTGGAGGAGTGTTGGTGGTGGTGTGGCAGAAGGTCTCGGGGGCCTGTTGGTGGCCAAGGTGGCTGGTGGAAGGTTGTTGGAGTTGGTGGTAGGGCTATTCTTTGTTGGGAATGGTCACTAATAGTTGGCACAGGTGTTGTGTTCTTGGTATGCTCATGGTGGATTCTGCTCGTGATGATTTTCTGGTGGTCTTGCATGATGAAGTAAAGGACAAGAGTCCAGAGTTGAGTGTTGATGTAGAGGTGACGGCGCTTTCGTTGGAGTCTTTAATACCTGTAGTTGGAAAACCTCTCATGTGGTCTCTTCCTAAGGAGTAGTACTGGTCTTCTTATCGTGCACAAGACATATTTTGATTAGTTTGGGAGACAGGTCGAACTCTAAGCAAGCCTGGAGTATTGTCCTGCACTTGAGGACCCAAACCGTGTATAGGTTATAGTGTGAATATTAAGTGAGTACATGTGCATATTTAGGTATTACTTAGTTAGAAGACTGTCGGCCTGGTTCCTTGTATAGCAATGGGTCAGTGAAGCAAGGGCTTAGTTGATGGAAAAATTTGTCGATGAAGACGGGGAGTACACTTGAAGATTGTGTGAGACATCATTATGGTTTTGTCAAGGCAATGTAGCACAATTAAGCTCTGTGATGTCTTAGCTTTTGGTAGCTAGTGGCTACTCGTAGTGGTTGAAAAGGAAGGTGTACTTTTCCATTGTCTTTCATGCCTTGCTTACCACTGTTGATTGTAATGGCATTGAGATGGAGTGCAAAAGAAATGGCAAGTGGCTCAAGGTGATAGGTCTAACCATAAGCGAGGCCAGCTGACCAAGGTCACTAGGCGTACCTAATTTGAGGACCCCTAGGTGTGGTGCTGTGATCGTGTGCATTTTTCTTTTTCTTTTTCTTTCTTTCTTTATTTATTTCTTTCTTTTTTGTTTTTGTGGGAAAAGTGAATACAATCAATGCCATACATTGAGACTGTTAGCCTTTCATTGGATTGAGAAATGTTGGGATTCAAAGGCTATGAAGAATTGATATTACAAAGATGATTGTGTTACTAGTCTTGATGCTAGAGGAACTATTGTTGAGATGAAGAGATACACTTGAGATTTTGCAAACCTCTTTGTAACATATGAGACATCGAACAATTGAGGTAGCACTTGGAGTGAGCTGTGCATGGACAAGGGCAAAGCATCTTGCGAATTGAATCCTGGATGATGAAGAGACGTTTGCCCTTGTTGAGAGCGTGGCTCCTGCTCGAACATAGATTTTAGCCAAGAAGGAGGAGGTAATCGATGATTATGCTTTGGCCATGCTCAGTTGCAATATGTGCTTTTTCTACAGAGGTGTCCTTGGGTTCTCATCCAGAGGTGTTTCCATCATGGCTTTTGTTTCTTGGTAATCCTGTCACTTCCTCCATAATGGTTCTTTGTGGGATTGGTGGTCTTGTGGTGACTTGGACATTAAACACCTCTAGACCTTGACCTGTGTCATTCTGCATCCACTTATCACTTCGTGAGAGTATATGCTCACTTGCGTTAAGTACATCGAACCAATGCAATCATGTTAAGACATAATTTTTCAGAATGCTATGATGCCTGTCCCATTACTTGTTAAGATTGCATACATTAACGGTAGGTGAAGGAAGTGTGTACAAGTGGGGATCTTGCCCCTTTACTCATCAAGAACAAAAAGTTATGGCATGATGACTTGTCAAGCTACTTGTACATCATAGGGGCTTAGTTGATAGGTACTAGGTGGGGTGAGTCCACTTTCGCTAGGCGACCGGGGCGGTGCTAGTGTGGGGCTCTCGTGAGGTTGGGCAGGGAACATGTCAACCAGGACATGAATGGTGTAGTCCCGGGCTGCTACCATTTCCAGAATGTCTTTAAACAATTCATCAAATTCTGCCCTATCCCTGGCCGCCTTGTCACTGCGTGAGCACTTAGTGCCCGAGTGTGCGTTGGGGGTCTGTGCAACTAGCATTGCCACATTTTATGTGCCTCCCTGAGCGTTCGCTCCCCTAGCCCACGGATTCTTTGGCCTTCGTCTGGGGCGGTATTGCTTGGGGCCGCGTTTCTTGGCATACCTTTTAAGAGTGGGCACATAGCACACCGGCGGGGAGGGGCGTGTGCTGCATGTTCCTGTCGGCTGCTGCGGAGAGCGTCCTTGCAAGCTAGCTGCCCTTGGTTCTCCATGTTTTTCTCGCGGGGGGCCTGTAAGATGCGAATCAAGGATTATGATTTGTCACATGATAAGACCATTCATATGTAAGGGATTATAGTGCAGGTTATCAAGTGCATAGGACGAGAAGGGGAGGGGTGGGGCATGCAGTGTTGTTGTAGAGGGATAGCCCCCGTGATGTATATTTAGCCTCCTGCCATTAGCAGATCTTGGTTCACACCGAGTTATGTCGGCTTGTGGTCATGGATTTAGGCAGGGCTCCTCCTCGGAAGGATAGACCGGAAAGGGAAGAAGGTGTATAGAAAGGGACTATACCCTGTCTACACCATCAAAGTTGTTGGTCAAGGCTTTCTATGGTGGTAATGTGGGTTGCATGCCCTTCACTTGGAGGTGGGGATGGTCACACGGCTTTTAAATGCCTGATGAGAGGAGGACTTGAGAAGCTTAGCCTACTAGACCCAACTCTTCTCCCTGCGCTTGACTATTATTGCTTATGTGTGTTGATATTGTTTATTCATGGTGACACAAAAATCAGTGTTTATTTATATATATATATTTATGAATCCATGTCACTTCACGAGGATAAGAACCAATTGTAGAACTCAGGGTTGTACTGGAGCGTGGCACACGCATCCAGCACTCATGGCAGCTTACTTAGTATCGATAGATATTTTGCCACATTGAGCAGCATGGAACCTTGTCCAAGTCTACTGGCAATGTGTAACTCCTCCTCAGTGAGAACCTTGTCAATCAAAGGGCTCTCTTGTGTAACTCCTCCTCAGTGAGAACCTTGTCAATCAAAGGGCTCTCTAGGCTAGTTGCAGCTAAGTCCGTACCCTGAATGCTAGTTAGCACTCGAAGGGAAGTTGGTGCCACATAGGTTGGGTCTCTTTGAGACCGCCATTTGGCCAATCGCTCCTCAGAGACTGTCATGATCCGAGCCCCTAGTTCAGCCATTACAACGCGGTTCTCACACCAACGCTATTCAAATTGACTTCGGCCCTTTGTTAGTCGCTTTAGTTGCTCTATGTCTATGAGATTAGGTGGAAGAGCACTTCATTGAAGGTGACAATTAAGCGCAGTTCGTCGGTTTCCTCGTTAGAGATGAGTCTCATGCGTTCATGTAGAAGCCTATCGTAGTGCTTGTTAAGATGTTCTTGCTCCTCCCAGGATAGAGGGAAGGTCAAGTAATCTCCAAGCTGCTCCTTGGGGATTGTGCCCACATCCGCAAGGACGTAGACTCGTGCGAACACCTTGAGCTTAGTATCCAACTCAGCTAAGCATTCTGCGACACTTCTATGTTCAACGAGGGCTTGCTCGGTTGCCATCTCATGCAAGGTTCTAGGCATTTGTCTAGGCTTTAGCATAGCTAGGGGTTCATGCCTAGATGAGCAAGATTGGTCAACGCTAGGATTGCTTATGCTCTCAGGGATTGTGCATTTTTCCTGAGGTTTTGCTGCTATTTTGTCATGGTTCTTCTCGGATGTGACCGGTATAGATTTGTTACCCTGTTGTGATGACATTGTATCCACTCTTGATTGATCGATGTGAGTTCTACTGTCGGTGGATTGAGTGTTGAAAGCAACTATTGATGGCAACGGTTGCTTTGATTTTTCAGAGCACACAGATGTGACTGAGGTTTCACCGCTATCAGGAGAGACATCAATGGGTTCATTGGTGGATGGACTTGATGTTTTATTCCCCAGCTCTTTATCGCTCTTGGTCTCAATGCTCTTGGGGTCCACAACCACCTGTGATTGTTGTTGTCTTCGTTGTTTTCTCCTCTTTTTCCTGGTCAATGAAGGCGCATCGCTCAATGACTCAGGACCCTGGACTAGATCAACTGTTGATGTGCTTGGTTGGGCCTCAGCATTCTCTTTCTCTAGTGTGTCCTTATGGGACATGGCCATGGCCTGCTGAATAGCCTCGCTAGGTTGGGAGAGCACAATTACCTCCCTTTTCGGAGAGTCTAGCTCTTAAGCCAACTCCCTTGTGTTTAACTCCTCCAGCCTAGGCTTTAGGCACTTTGAAAGTGCTGGAGTTGTCGAGGGATTTGGTTGCGACACCTCCCCCCACAGATAAATCACTAAGGACACATTCCATAAGGGGCATTGTCACGGCCAAGGGCTGTGACTGCTGTGATCCCTGATTGGAAGTAGTGGTGGGTAGTCCAGTGGGCTGGCCACTCTTGGTGGATTGCGGTGTTAAGTCCTTAGGTCGATTGGAAGTGGTCATGCCTTTTGTTGCCCTTAGAGCATTCACTTGAGTATCAGTTGAGCTAGCCACGGTGGATTGCATAGGCATATCCTTAGGTTGAGAGCTAAGGGTGGTGTCGTGTCCTGCCTCTTGGACATTTGGAAGCTCTGATGTAGGTAGAGATTGGGATCGAGTAGCCGTACTTGACGACTGTTGTGCTTCGTGTGTCCATTTAGGGAAAGAGAGTGTAGGAGACTTGGGACTCCTAAGTGGTTTTTACTCTGGTTGGGAGATTTGCTCGTGTGGCTGTTAGATGATTTTGCTATTTGCTTTGTTGAGCATTCTGCCTTATCATGAGCAATGTTGTGCCTGTGGTGCTCATTATCCTTTTGGGCAGTCAACGGCTCCTTGAGCACTAGTGGTCCTTGTGCACGCTCAACAATTACCTCTGATATCTGCTTGCTAAGCATGCTAGGTTGAGGATCTAATTTTTGATAGGTCACGTTTGGTTTCTTGATTCCAATCGTGAGGGGCTCAATCACTCCAATATTTTTGGTTCGAGACTTGGATTTTCGTTTAGGTTTCCTCCTATGCCTCTTCGCTTTTGACATAATTTGGGCTTCTGTCAGAGGTGGTTTAGTAGGGGGTTTTGGTACCCAAATCCATCGGTTGCCTGCATAATACCCTTGAGCCCAAAGCAACGCCTTGGATATCCATCATGGCATTGTGCTGGCTCTCCATCGACGCCTTCATCTATAAGGCTTGGACTTCTTTCGTGGTCTTCTACGATATCTGTAAGTCCCAACTCCATCCTTGGCCTTGTCTCCTAACCTTTTTGTTTCAAGCATGGCCTCACTCACACTGGTTCTCGTTGTTCGACCTGTGCTTGTATCAACTCTTTCAACAAGTCCTTGCCCTCGTTTGTAGGCTTGACTGTTATGTCATCACCTTCCTTGACTTTCCCACTTGGTCGCCCTTTTGAAGGGTCTTCCTAGGAGGGTTTCTTTCCTACAGCTAGCACTTTTTGGAGGAACATGAAATAGGATAGGCAAGCTTTCCATTTCAATTGTCGCAAGGATTTTGCACTTCCCTATGAGTGCTTGTGGAGGTCCCCCATAAGGACTAAGAGTTGCATTAGTCGGTGTCAGCTCTGGTTGGCCTAGTAGGGTCCATGATTCATAGGTTAAGATGTTAAAATCTGCTCCTTCATCAATTAGAGCATTAATAGTATGCTCTCTTTTTGCGGTGAGTTTGACCCTAAGATAAGCAGGTGATAGTATGTCTTCATCTTCCGGGTCTTGGCTTGTAAATTTAAGTCTTCTGACAGATGCCCTTGAGTCCCTAACTGCACAGTCAGACGTGGATTCTCCACCAATGTCTTGGGTTGACTGTGCAGTGTTGCTCAAGGTATATCTCTCGTCAAGAGTGTCATGTCTAGTCATCTTGGCATTTGTAGCTTGCTGATGTTGCATTTCACTCTGACTAGACATGGTATGAACACAATGTCTTTGTGTTCTCGTGGTGTGGCCTTTTTGCCCTTGATGGCTAGATTGGCCCATTGATGTTCTAGGGTCTCTGTTTCTCTCTATTCGGGCATGGGCTTTTGGTTGCTCTTTTGCAAGTGAGAATCCATGCTCATGTAGAGCCATTACTACACTAGGGTCCAATTTGGAGGACCTGTCACGGCACGCATTTTCTCTCCAACCTACTTGGGGGAGGTGCGGAGGGACAGAGCCCCCTTTGCGGAGGTCCGGGGGGGGGGGGGGGGGGGCAGTCCCCCCCGGCCCGCAGGGCCATTGCGGTAAACACCATATGCAATTTGGAGGACCGTTTATAACCAAATTTTGAACTACGTGCTCTAAATTTTAGCCCGGTGATGGATCTGTGATGTGCTTTTAGCTCTACGTAGCCTTTGGGGTCAATCTCGGGGTTTAGATGTGTCAAAATTTGTATTCTAGATACCTGTTCGATTTTGATAGTTTTCAGTTCGACTCTCAGATGTCCGATTTTCAGTAGTCCGATTATCAGAATCGGACGTCCGATTCTGGATGGTCCGATCGGCCTAGTGGTCCGATTTTTGAAGTGGTCCGATTCTGGGAATCGGATCGGATAGAGTGGCCCCATTCTAGACTGATCCGATTTTGGACTGGTCCGATTCTGACTGGTCCGATTCTGGACTAGTCCGATTCTGACTGGTCCGATTCGGACAGGGGTGGATCCAATTTCCTCGATCAGACGAGGTGTCCGATCGGACAGGTTGGTCCGATTCCGAGTGGTCCGAGTGATCCAATTTCCAAAATCGGACGGGTTGGTTCGAGTGGTCCGATCGAACATGATGGTTCGATCGGACGATTGCCCTAGCGTCCGATTATGGACTGGTCCGAGTGTCCGAGTATGGATTGGTCCGATTCTGGGACTTGGATGGCCTGGTCTGACTACGGGGCCGACGGCCCGCGAGTTGCACGCGATGCCTCTAGACTGACGTCTACTACACCAAATCATCCAGCACCTTCCAGATAGGTGCAAGACACTACAAGGGAATGCCAGACATGCCTGGAACCACTGTGATGCTCGAATCGAATGACACTCCAAGGATATGTGCCCCTATTTCCCTGTTTTAGCCTGTTATACAACAACAGAGAACCCTACTGTTTGTTTCTTTTTCTTTGTTTTTTCCTATCCTAAATGCATCCAAATCACAAAGTAAACACCTACACTTCCTCACTTCCTACTTCAATGCTCACTTCAACCCCCTCACTTCCTACCTATCTCAAGCACCGGTTCGGGGAAAACCCTACTTCAATGCTCGATTCTAAGCGCGCAAGCGCTCAAGGCTTGAATCCGTTTGTCCCGGCAATGGAACCAAAATGTGGGAGCTTTCAAGCTCTACCCCGAGACCTATGGACCACTTATTGCTCAAGTGTTTCGAACTGAGCAGCCATGGCTACCTCTCACATAGCTGACGCGCAATGCCTACCTTACGGGTGTAGTGAGCTTACCTTGATGCTCGATCGAGTACTCTCCTCTTTCTTGCACACCGGTAGCTGCACGATCCTTGAGGCAAGCTCAAGCAACCTCAATCCCTCTCCCATTAGCTTCATCCTCCATAGCCACGCGCGAGACAAGAGAAGAGAAGAGAGGAGGAGAAGATGAAGAGAGAAGATGGAGAGCTTCTTCTCCAAGATCCCTCACTCTCACACAAACACTTCCTCACTCCCTCACACTCTCTCAATCCCTCTCTCAAGCACAAGCAAGAAGGCAAGAAACAAGAGAAGAAGAAGAAGAAGCTTTTGCCACACACAAGAATGAGCTTCTCATTCCACTTTTCAACTTTATATACAAAACCCTAAATCCCTTTTGGGCGGTCATCCCCTTTTCCCCTTTTTACATGGCCGGCCGTAGCCTAGGCCCTTTTTCCCATTGTCCTTCTATCTTCTTAGCTTCCTTTCCACCGCCCGTCTACATTTACAAATTGCACGGGTGAGAGCCCGGCGCTCCTTGAATTAAACCATGATGCGAATGCGCTCTTTTACAAAAGTTTTGACTTGCGCTTTTCCTTGTGCGTTTTTCTCCCTTATTTAGGACTCTTCTCCTCGTGCGTCTTTGTCTTCCGTTTTCTCTTTGCCTTGGCCTTTGTCTTTGTCTTCTGCTTTAGCTTTTCCGGATTTTCCAACTTCGTTCGTTTGAGGGTTAACCGCTTCCCTACCACATGATGCCAAATTCAAACATTGCCCTTATGCACTACTTGCAAACTCGACCTATTGGCTTTGCTCGGACAAGACATGCCTTGTTTTAGGTTTGACACGAAAAAGTGAGGCACGATTTACTTTTTAAAAAAGAAAAAAAGAAACTTTTACATTCTTTATTACTTTTATGTAAAAAAATGGTCTATCTATGCATGTGCTGCTCATGCCTTGCCAATGGCCCATCTCAACCTACACTACTCTCTAGTCTCCATCCTATCTACCTTTCCCATGGTGAAAGAGACAGAGTTCGAGGAGGGTCATATATATCCTTGCTTCTATGGAAGCAGGCCCCTTCTAAAGCTAGGAGCTTAAGCACAACCCTTAAGGTGCCCCCTTTCCACAAGCAATGACAACCAAAAATAGAGGTTGATAGAAATTGAAACCATCCCTTTAATGATTATAAGCTTCAATAGCAGCTACAAGAACCCTTCAAATATGATATTGACCAAGTAAGGATGATATTTCCTTATACCTTTCTTGAATAGAAACCTCTTCAACACCTCTAATGCACTTGATATACTTGAGAGTCTTCAAACTTGAGCTTTGAGCTTCTTTGGGTAGCACCTTCTTCCTTATCTTGAGCTTCTCTGAGTAGGCGCGGTTATGGGCCTCAAGGATGAGGCTTTGATACCAATTGAAAGCGATGGAGTTCAAGAAGGGTCATACATAAGATAGCCATAATTTTGAGAGAATAGAAAAAGGTACACTTCTATTGCATTAGCTTGCCTCTTCAAATAGGCTCATGTGTACATTGGATACATTACATTGGGTCAAGTTTGACTTGCCACCTCAAATCCTTATCCTTCCAAGTCATCATCCTCATCTCTCCACAATCTAAAGACTAATTCATATTACATTTGCATACAAAGGAGGTACCACTTTTACATACACTCAAACATAGTTCCAACATTCCGCCATGGCCTTCTCTACCTTCTATAGTGCTTCTCCTATCTTCTTTAACTAGTCTTGCCACTTATCCAATCCCAAAGCCATCAAATCTCCCTTCAAATCGCTCAAATTTACCCAAAATTTTCCCTTGAAAATTGCTAAAAAAATTTAAATAAAAATTGGGGCATTTTCAATATGAGTCCTCTCCATGGCATCTACCATCCAGATGTCAAGATATGGCATCACGATTGAAAAATTCTCAAGCATCAGGTTCTCCATCTAGAAGACAAAGATTCAACTCACAACTAGGTGAGAAGGTGCATGGAGGGTCATTTCCACTAACAAGCCAGAGCATGTTTAGGGCAACCCACAACTTCATCATGAATGGCTCGAGAAGAATGAGAGTGCACTTGCCATTATAGGGCTCGACCTTTCTGACAACCTTCTTCATCACCTTGATCTCACAAAAATGGCAAAAGAGGTATGTGATGGCCTTCAAGTCACATTTGGGAGAAATATCAACAGAGACTCTTAAGAAGCATCTCCTACAATCCTTCAGAGACAATTGAAGATGCAATTGTTTAGTATCTCCTACAATCCTTCAGAGACTCTTAAGAAGCATCTTGATCATTTAAGTCTCCTTTACCACTTTGAATAGTTGTCTAGGTGATGATGATAAAAGGGTTGTACTTCTTAATAGATTGATGAGAGAAGCACAATGTCATGAAACTGTGGCATCTCTCTGTTGGGAGTTTTGCAATCACACCCATGTGATAGCCTCTTTGTATGGAGCAATAGGACAAGACTCATATAGTTTACTAGAGAAGGATGCCTAAAATGCAAGATGCCTGAATCCCATAAGCACAGTGAAGAAAAAGGGAACCATCATGAGCCTATAAAGTATTGTACTTTCTTATCATTCAAAGAATGCAATATCATTATGCTTTGTCTTTTCAGTCTCAATAGTGTCATACTCAAGATTGTGTTTATGAGTCCCAAGCTTCCATCTTGGAACCTAATTCACTTGAGTAACTATCAATTCTTCTTGTCTATGCCATCATGAGTCTCCTCTTTCTCTTCCATCTACCATAGCCATGCTCTAGATCCATGCTTCTCAACATGGTATCAGAGCCACGGTGAGCATGGCTAAGCTCATCAAACTCTTCCTTCATATCCTCTTCATCTCTAGTTAGCTCATTGTCAACTCATGAGTTTATTTCTCACTCCAACTCCACTCTTTCCTTCATGGCAACCATAGCTAGCTTGCACCTACCCTGCTTGGAGCTTTTATATCTCTCAAATCAGGGCATATCTCATTGAACTTCCTTCTATAGACCTCTTGCTCTACTTAGGGGGCAACTTCCTATCACTTCAAACATCAACATTGCCGTGCTCTGAGCTCAGCATTATAGAAATTCATCATCACTGCCTATTCTACGATTGTATCCATTTGTATGGTCTATTCTCCCTGTAGACGATATGATTTTCCTTGCAACCATGGGGATTTTGAAGCCCACCTCATAGGCCTTCTACCCAGTAGACATCTCGTGCAATCATTGCTTGTACACACTGAAATCAGGAAAAGACCAATTGGCCTATCTGCAAACCCTAATCCTCCATAGCTTCTTCAATCTCAAGCTTAAAAATCCCATCATTTTCTCACTCCTCCAAGCCCGTTGGAGTTCTTGCCACTCAGACCTACTCAGTTTCCAGCAAGTGCAACCCTCATTAAGAAGATTTGAAAGACTCAAGCTCAACAAGAAGATCAAGAATCAACATTAGGCTCATCAAGATATTATCTCTCGATACTTATCTAGTGCTTCTTGGCACTTGTGTTTTTTAGCACATTCAAGATCAACTCCTTGCTAGTTTTACCATAGTTGTTTGAAGCTGATTCTCACTAATGAGAATGCCAAGCATGAAGATTTTTAAATGGGCACCTTTCATGAGGATTAACATAAGTCTTATTACTCATTTACACTACATGGAAGACTTGTGTGCTCTACTTGCAAGAAGACATGGAGCTGCCTACATTTACACTGCATGAAAGACTTGTGTGCTCTACTTGCAAGAAGACATGGAGTTGCCTACATCCAAGTGAAATCAATTATTTTATTTGAAGATTTTGAAAACATTTCAACTACCTTAGTCATCATGTAAATCTCAAAAATAGTGATATATTTGCTTGAGGGAAACATGAAGACTAAAGCAAGCAAAGTCAATGAAGAAGAAGACTATAAAGACCATAAAGAAGAAGACCAAGAAAAAGGAGACCATGAGGACAAAAAGAGCATCAAAGAAAGCAAAGTGGACTACATCAAAGAAGAGGACAAAGAAAAGAAGATCTGTTATGCCTATCATAATATATCTGATGAAGAAAACCACAAGGGCCTATCGGTCCTTGTCTCCACTTTTTACTAGAATCTTTTATTATATGCTCTTGGCATTAATGCTCCTATTCATAAGCTTGTAAAACTCCTCATGTAGCCTATGCATAACAACCTCTACACACTTAATGAGGCCTTGTAATAGTCCCTGGATGTTTGCCATGTTTGGGCATACCCACACTTAGCAGGATGTTTTGTTTTTTATGTAATAGCCTTTGGATGCTTCACCTATTTGTGGTATTCCCACACTTAGCAGAATGTTTCGTTTTTCATGCCTCTGAATGCTTCACCTATTTGTGGTATTCCCACACTTAGCAAGGTTCTACTCATGAAAGCCTTTGTACACTTAGTGCTTTCTTTATGGTTGTGATTGAGGAGGGGTGTTGAGAGTTATGCAATCACACCCATGTGACAACATCTTTGTATGGAGGAGTAGGGTGACTCGTACAGTTTACTAGAGAAGGATTCCTGAATCCCATAAGCACAATGGAGAAAAAGGGAACCATCATGATCCTATAAAGTATTGTACTTTCTTATCATTCAAAGAATGCAATATCATTGTACTTTGTCTTTTCAATCACAGTCAGTGTCATACTCAAGATTGTGCCTATGAGTCCAAGCTTCCATCTTGGATCCTAATTCACTTGAGTAACAGTCAATTCTTCTTGTCTATGTCATCATGAGTCTCCTCTTTCTCTTCCATCCGCCATAGCCATGCTCTAGATCCATGCTTCTTAACACTCTCAAGGTGGCTTGAGAGATGAAATATGAAGAAATGGTCACCATCCTTTTGGATGATGAAAGGCACAACAAAGATATTGACACAACATCGACAGCCTTCTGCTCCAAGAACAACTACCCAAGTGTCAATATTGCAAGCATATTGGTCACACTATTGACCAATGCTACAAGAAGAAAGACAAGCAACATGCCCAATATGCCATTGTTAATACCATATTAGATAGTGACCCTAATGAGCCACATACTACATTTGACAAGGCCCTTAATGTATCTATTCAATCATTATCTCTTGGCAATGATAAACCCTATCAATATGCATTTTGAATTAGATCATAAATAACTAAATAAAAAATGTGTTTTGGAATATGACACTAACCATGCCAATGCATGTGTTAAGACCTTTCTAAACACATCCATTTACTATGTGGAGTACTCTACTCAGATTTTTATCCAAAAAGGTTTTTATTTTCCTTTTATGATTCTACTAGGATCTATATTTCAAGGGGGATTGTAACCACTACCCTTGTGACCTCTGAGTTAATCTCGAAAGCTATACCCATGTATTTGACCTTTGGTCATGTGCCCATTGTCTCTAAGCCATGCCAACTTTTGATTATCCTCTGAGCCATGCACATGCACCTTTAAACCATGTCTTACTTTGGGTCCCTGAGCTTCTCGATAGACCATGTCATCCTCACATTGCATCTCTCTCATTTATGTATCTCCTTTTTCAGAATCATTGTATGGGATTAGACATTGCCTCTTTGAGGTAAGATATTTCCTTTTTACTTTTTCATATGTTTTGTGTCATGAGTTTAGTCACCCATGACTCGAAGGGGGGTTTGTTAGATTTATTTTTCCTCATGTGTGAACACATATTATTGTGTATAAAAGTGCATGTTTAGGTGTGAACACATTTTACATTAGTTAACATTAAATAAAAGATAAAGGGTTAGCTACATAGCTTAGCCTATATATTCAGGCCCTATTACTTGTACTTTCATCAACATCTATCAGAACAATCTATTTAGCTTGTTGTGTACTAGCAAGAGTTCTCTCTCTCTCTCTCTCTCTCTCTCTCTCTCTCTCTCTCTCTCTCTCTCTCTCTCTCTCTCTCTCTCTCTCTCTCTCTCTCTCTCTCTCTCTCTCTCTCTCTCTCTCTCTCTCTCTCTCTCTCTCAGTTCATGCTATTGAACCCAATAGGCAGATGATGTGCTCATCATTCCCCTCTTTCTTGCACCTAATCAAACAAAATTACAATGTAATGATAAAGGCCATTAGACTACAATGTAACACCTAAATTGACATTTGTTACCTAACACCCACAAATGGTTGAATCTCCTTACATACACTTAGTCTAGAGGAAAACAATTGCAATGCTATAGTATATACAAGAATAATACTTTCATGCATGCATGCATGGATCTGCTTAAATAACCTCTAAAAATCAGTGTGTATGTGTTAAACACATCTTTCATAATATATTTCCATGCATGCAAGACTATGTCACAATTCAACATTGCCATGCCAGTACCATA
Organism: Lygodium microphyllum; assembly: GCF_053477565.2. Classification (NCBI taxonomy): domain Eukaryota; kingdom Viridiplantae; phylum Streptophyta; class Polypodiopsida; order Schizaeales; family Lygodiaceae; genus Lygodium; species Lygodium microphyllum. The sequence continues at coordinate 50,090,097 of NC_141150.1, read as the reverse complement.
CCATATACATATAATCACAAAATCACGCCTAAGAATACTTTTATGATCATAAAAAAAATTGAAAACATCTCACATCATCAAGCTTTTAACGTTGTGTATCATTGGCACACAAAATGTCACACTTACAATGTGTTGACTATTAAGGCTATCCTTGTGCTATAAACCTACATTAAACATACTTTGTGTGATGAACATTTTTATGTATCCTAATCAAAATGTTGAATGTTTTGATAAAGGGTAGCATTAGAATCATTATGCTATTTTGTCATAATTTTTTGATCATTTTTCCTATTTATTAGGCATCTTACGGTATTTTTCTTTATTTTTGGATATTTTCATGAGAAAAAACAAAAAAATATAGTAGCCAATTAAGTTTAGAGACCAAAACCATCACAAATACTTGTATTCCACCCATAGGAACATTATAAATTCTCACTTCCACAAACTATGTAATATAGACACTCACTAACGTGTAATTTTGACATTTTAATGTATGTTACACAAAATGCAGGAGTCCCACAAAGCACTGGACTATTGTTTGATGTTCCATTTGACAACTAAAGAAAGTAATCTAACCTCATAAGCACTCCAACATGCTCCTTAATGCATAATCATAGCCCTCTCTCTCCCATCTCACCCATCCCTCGCTCATGCAAATCGATTTTAGTGGCTATGGAGGAGAGAGAAAGATTGCATAGCATGAGAGAGAACTAGTGGCCACTAAAAGTAAGTATTTTTTTCTTGTTTCTTGAATCATATTATAGGGGCTCTAGATCAACTTTCTAGTGCCATATGTGTGACCAAAGTAGAGTTGCACGAGGTTGATGTATGCATATTGCAATATGAGAGCACATATGTGTGAGATCCTAACATACATTATTTTAATGCAAGACAAGAGTTTGGCTACTGATACACTTCCCACAATATTAATTTTGCACTCTCTCGCCATTGCCTTTGAAATGAACCACAAATTGCACATTGGATGCCTTTGCAAAATGGGCCCACTTTAAGTCTCGAGTCTTCATTTTTGGGTATCAAATCTTCAAATCCGGCAAAATAACTCTGACTTGCTTTCTAAAATCTCCTCTCATTGGCAATCATAGGATAGCACAAATCAACCTATTGAATCCATAAGTACATCCTACCAAAACAAAACATTTTGTGATAGTAAACTAACAAGAAGAGATACAACTACAAAAACTAGAAAATATAAGATGCTCAGCCTTATACATGGATCCAATAGCCAAGACCAAGACCAAGAATAAGAGTCATCTAATGGGATAGAAATCTATAACTCCCGTCACTATCATGTGAACCTAAGCCAACATAGAGGACATCTCTGACTATCTTGATAGGCACTTAGGAATCATCACGCCACCCACATAAGGCGCATTACCACAAGGAGGGATCCCAAGGTAGCTCCCTATCACTTAGGATCCTTTGGTGAAAAACATAAAACACTAAATATCTTTTATTTATCTTCTCATTTTTCTTTTAGCGGGGATGGCTCATCAACCATTTTAGTCACTACTATGGCCCAAGGAGACCAAGGCATTAGTCGAGGGATGTCTAACTAGGAACCTACCATGATCTCACAAGGTGATAAGTAGGGTTTTTCTTATTTCTTATTTCTTATTTCTTATTTTATTCCCCATAGCTAGGTCTCATCCCAAGGAGGATAGGGTATTGGCCCCAGGTTTGGCTTGAACCCAATAAACTACCAAGCCCTTACAAGGGATCAAGTATCTTTGAGCTTCATTTTTTTCCTTTTTATTATTCATGATGGGACTCTAAGTAATTTTAGCCCATAAGCAATTGCTCAAAATCAGCCCCTCACCCACTATGGGACTTTGTCATGACATGAACCTAGCCAAGATCTCACACCAAGGCTAGCTACCTTGCAGAAGAGAGGCTAACACCTATTGACCATCAACAGTAGCTAGAATGACTTTCATGTTCAACTTACGAGTACCCTCAAAGAAGGAGAAATCAATGGGTGCATCCCTCTCACGAAGACCACTCAATACCTAGCCCTAATCTTGGCATCAAATCCATGTAACACATCATAGATAACCACCCCACCCCTTATCTTAAACAAAATGAAATAGAAAAAGTATAAGCAAGGTGATAGAGATACATGGTGTCACAACTCTTCAGCCGCTCCTTGAATGTGAACCAAGCAACTTTCACAACAAAGCTCAATAATAACACACATGTCAAAAGCACCATCATCTAAAAAAAGGAATGGAACGGCCCTCTCAGCCTAGTGAAATATATCAAGATAGCATAATATTTAGTAATATAACACTAAGAAACACTCCTTCGATCCTTACAAATGCCACCTAATGTATAATTCCTAAATGAAGAGATGGGCCATTTAGGTCTCTGTGCTAAATGCATCAAGCGATTGAATGAGTGAGCACGAGAGAGAGAGAGAGAGAGAGAGAGAGAGAGAGAGAGAGAGAGAGAGAGAGAGAGAGAGAGAGAGAGAGAGAGAGAGAGAGAGAGAGAGAGAGAGAGAGAGAGAGAGAGAGAGAGAGAGAGAGAGAGAGAGAGAGAGAGAGAGAGAGAGAGAGAGAGAGGGGCTCAAGTAGACGTAATGGAGCAATGGCTATGGAGGTTTGAACTCGAGCATTACGGAAAATATGGACTCAAAAAGAGCCCTTTAGCTTAAGAGTTAATGACTCTCCTAATACCCCAGAGGGGCATGGATACCTCGTAGGTCTAATACATGGTGCGAAAAGTGCCATTAGGTGGGACATTTAGCCACCCACTGAATGTATTCAAAGACCAACTATCCATGGAGCCTTCTATTCATACTATTTAAGGAAGAACCATACAGAAGATATATGCTCTCTAGAAGGAGATGCATGAAAGAAGGAAGAAAGATGAAAAAGCAAGATTCAACTTGTTGGAATCCAAGATAACAAACCAGGATATCGGACCAAAGCCTAGAGAGTTCGATCCTAATTTTGGCCCAAGGAGGTTTCCCTCTCAGAGTTATAGAGGATGACTTGGTTAGAGATTAGAAGTGGAGTGTTACAAATGTGGAGAAAAGGGACATATCTCACCAAATTGTCCAAACCCTAGAAGGTCCATGGACTATAAACCCTTATGCATTCAATGCAAAGGAGAAGGCCACAATGCAAAAGACTATACCAATCCAGCTCTTGTGAAAGCCAACACCACTGACACCCAACAGAAGGCCCAAAAACCTGCCTCCAACTTGGTGGAATTGGAAGTTGCCACAATAATATGTGCCAAGAAAAGAGAATCCACAGTTCCAAAAGAGAACATTCCCTCTATCAAAATGGTGAAGTTCAATCTTCCAAAAGAGAAACATAACAATATAGAACAAAACGGTATAGTACAGAGCAGTCGAGTAGTACTACAGAAGGATACATAGACAGCTATAGAGACAATATCAGATGTCCAAGAGATAGAGGACATAACAATATCCTCCAATGATAGAAGAGGTGTAGATGTTGCCACTTCTGGAGGAAAACGGAAAGATAAAAGTGGGCGTTACCCCATTCCTTATCCGATTGGAGAAGCCCATGGATCCTATTAAAGAGTATGAATTGATCAAAGACCTAGATACCTTCAAACCAAATTTAACATTCTGACAATTGCTTATTGTCCCCCAGCTGCTGAAAGAAATTTAAAAAAATATTGACAAGAAGACGAGGCCTAAGGATTGTTGCTACAACTGTCCCCAAGACCAATAAAGCCCTAGAGCCTTTGAAAGAATGGGCATGGCTAACACCTTCCTGGATCTTGGTACCCTAGAGATTGGCATGTGGATTGAATGTTACTTTATTGCAGATGCATTGATTGATGGAGGTTCATTAGTGAACATAATGACGGATGTGATAATGAAAGATCTCGACTTGCAAGGTATGCAGCCTAGACAATGGCTTATAAGATTGATAGACCAAAGCAAAATTAAGCCTTTGGGCATTCTCCCATATGTGAAGACAACCCTCGCAAGAAGAGACAACTAGCTGACCTATCTAGTTGTAAAACCTAATTCCTACGGGACCTCATACCCTCTGGGAAGACCATGACTTTTTGAAGCAAGAGCACAGATTCATTTGTTCAAAGGAACCCTAACCCTAGTAGGCAGAGGACCCAACAAAGTGGTGTTGAAGTTGTATGGGTCGCAAAAAGGTAATGGATCCACCTCCATTGAATTCTAAACTAACTCCTCCAACGAAGTAATAGATGGCACATTAGAGCAGATGAAAGTTGTCAAACACATTTTTCCCAAGAAAATAGAGGCACAATCCTTGACAATGTGCATTGTAAGCCAACTCTCAAAAGAAGCAAAATCATTGTCGATGGGTGAATACATGTTGCCTGACCCAAAAATGACTTTGGAAATCACCTCTGACATTGAGATAGAGGCATGGATGTACTACTCTCCCTGTCACATAGTCGTAGCAGAGCCAGAGATAGAAGCAAAGCTAGAGATAAAAGCAAAGATAGAGACAAACATAGGAGTAGAGCTAGACATAATAGTAGAGATACAAGACAACACAGAGAATATGTTCTTCTCTTACAGAGCCCCTACAAAGGCAGAGATAAACATAGGAGTAGAGCTAGATGTAGAAGCAAAGACAGAAGACAGCATAGAGAATTTGTTCTTCTCTTACAGAGCCCCTACAGAGGCAGAGACAGACATAGGAGTGGAGCCATACGTAGAAGAAGAGACAAAAGACAACACAGAGAATATGTTTTTCTCTTATAGAGCCCCTACATAGGCAGAGATAGAGCCTAAAGAGGACAATGATGATAGTATAGAAGAAGATTATGAAAGTGAATTGGAAGAATCTATCCAGCTTGAAGAGGATACAAATGAGGAGGAAGTTCCACAGGCTATAGAAGTTGAAGATCCCATGCTGTTGGATAGAATGACTTTGGTACCCTGGGGATTAGTAAATGAGTCACATTATATGCAAAACCTCTATAAGAAATGGATTAATCAAAATAAGCATTTCTTCGATAGTGGCTCTTTTCGCTCAAACCTACCCTTCTTAAGAAAGGACGATGACGATGTACCTTGCCAACAAACACTAGTTTTGTAGCCCAAGTAGAACTCTGAAGGTTCCTATTATACGACGTTCTTAGAGGCATCCTCAGAAGATGAGTCCTCAAGTCAAGAGATAATGAATTGTTGGGACCTAAAATGGGCCCGACATTGGCTATAACTAGTCGGGTCTCTATAACACTCATAAGACAACCCCACACGGCCTCGCAGCCTGGAGCGTCCGAGGGTTCACTACCCTTAATCGCTACTAGAGATATTGTGTTTGTAATGGAATGTATTCCAATGATTTACCCTTCCCTTCTCCTCAGAGGGAGATCCCACACATAATGGTATACCATACCACATAGCACAAACATAGGGAGGCAACCTCTTGGCAGAATCATCATGGCCCCGCTGCAGCTCTCCTACATCCTAGGGATTGGCCCCACGATGCGCTGCCTCAACATAAAGAACATACAAACATACTCCACTCCTTGATTTTGAACGATCCAAGAGACTTCAATGTTTCCTCACCAATCACTTTTCCCAATAACTGATCGTCTAGCCTACAACAAGGATATCCTTACACACTCCACGTTGGTCATTTATTAGGCAATCAAGTGCTATGCATCTAGGTTTTATACCATGTGACATGTGAAATGCAGAAGTGTATGAACATTGTGCGAAACCATTTTATGATTAGAAATCAGCCACGTGGTGTAGAAAACAACCATTTAATGATTTTCAGCCTACACGTTATTGCGGTGTTGCTAGAGACTAGCACCGAGTTTCCTCGTGCTACTAGTCTCTTTAAATTTAAATTATCATTGGCCTATATGCTTTGCATAAATCAAATAAATCAAAATTTAAAATATTTTGAATGATTACTCACTTTCACAACCCCTCTTCCCCTAACCGTTTAGATTTTGTAACGTTGCATAGGTGTAGGGTTCATTTTTATGTCATTTTTCATATAGAAATCAATAAAAACACACTTTGACATAAAAACAAGGCTGAACTGAGGCTTCATGCTTCAGTCTTGTTACACATTCACAAACATGAATCATATTTTTCTCTAATTATTGAGCTCAAAATTTTATTTTTTCTCCCATTTTTTCCAATTTTTCTTATTTATTTACCCCAAAAATTATGATATTTTAGAGTTATTGGTTTTTTCTGATCATGTATGCTTAGCATTATTTCCCTATCAAAATTCATCTCATAAGACCCCAAAAAACCCAAAAAAACCCCCAATTTCCATCATTTTTATATAAACCGTAACTTACGAGTTTTGCATGTTTTGTGGGAAATCATTATATCATTAAATTTTCTAGTTTTCTTCTATATTTCAGAGAGAATGCAATATATAAAATCAAGAACAATAATTATCAAACACTTCAACCATTTTTCATAAAACAAAAAGAAGGATCGCTTATGCATAAGAATTGTGGGTTTCGAGGCGTATATCTCGAAATTGGGAGGCCGCTAACGCTTCTCCTTTGCCGTGCTGATGCACTCTCTTGACCCTATCTACGTCCTTTACCACTTCAACATCATCGTTGAATCCAAATTCGTCATCACACCCCACCCTCTTCTCTCTTAAATTGATCCATATGAATGGGCATCATGAGGAGAGAGGAGACAAAAATACTAAAAATTAGAATTTCATTCCCCTCATCATATTACACATGGTTACCATCAAAATCTTGCCCTCTCTTCATAGATCATGGATCTCTCTCTCTCTCTATATGATTGAGCATCCAAGAGGCACACAAATCCCCAAAAAATGGGGCGCCAATCAAAAGACGCTCCCCTGCCTGCATCTCAACATGTTTTTTGCATGTTTTCTTCATTTAGAGTTTCATTTCATTTCATTTATACAATGTCCACTTCAAAAAACCACTTTCACATTGTCGCAGAAGGGTTTTCGGCCTGTTTGGGGGTGCAAATGGACTCCGATTTGTGATCCGACTAGACGGCTAGCTTTGTGACATCGAAATCTATAAATTTGGGCCTTGCCGTGCACTTTACGACTCCTGGATCCAGTAGTTGCTTTAGAAATCTGAACCTTGTGAGGATTAAATGGGGGGTCGAACAAGACTTGTGTTGGATTCCTGACGTCGAAATGCATTTAGGAAAAATCTAGCTCGGCCATCCACCACATCGAAATGCTCTTTGACGCCTCTCGGGCACTTTTTGACTCCAAAAATGGGCTCGAGTGCTTTAAGAATGGGTCCAAATCGAGTCCTAAAATCCAACTCTCATGAATCCTCCCATAAAATCCGAGGTAGCCTTAATATCATTTCAACATCCCCAAGAGCAAGTAGAATCCTCATTGAAAGAGGAAGTTGGTTCCAGTGGAGCATCAGAAGAGGAGACCACTCCCTTGAAGGAGTCGGCCTAGAAGCAATCCGTGGGACCTTCATCTGCGAAGTGGAAGGTGAAAAGCAATTAACTTTTGTGGATATGGATGGTACTGAACTTCACGTGAAGGTGGATATCAGTCTTCCAAAAGAGGAGCTATCGATCCTGCATGACCTTTTGATGGAGATCTTGGATGTGTTTGCATGGTCCTACAAAGATCTAAAGGAGTTTGATTCCACTTTGTGTTAGCATCACATCGACCTACAGCCTGATGCCAAACTTGTGAGACAAAGATAGAGCCGTATGATTCCAAATTACTCTGCCCTGTTGAAAGCCAAATTATTAAAGCTCCTTGAGCTGAGTTTATCTATCTAGTGGCCAATAGTGAATGGGTCTTACCCATCGTGGTAGTAGCCAAGAAGAATGGAAAGCTGCAAATATGCGTGTGCTTTTGAAAGCCGAACTCCAAGACAAAGAAAGATCATTTTCCTATTCCTTTCATAGACTAACTATTGGACATAGTGATGGCTAGACATGAACTCTATTCCCTCTTGGATGGATCAATCCAAAACAACTTTCACAAGAGAATAGGGAACCTATGCTTACAGAGTGATGTCGTTCGGGCCCTGCAACACTCTTGCTACCTTTCAAAGAGTAATGATGGTCACATTCCAAAATCACCTGCATAATTTTGTTGAGGTATACTTGGATGACTTTTGTGTCTATAGCCTAATCCGTGAGCATTGGGGACACTTGGAGCACTGCTTTGACAGATAGAGTATGGGATCTCTCTCAACCCCGACAAATGCATCTTTGGAGTCTCTTCAGGATTTTTGTTGGGCTGCATTGTCTCTGCACAAGGGATAGTAACATACCCGCGAAGATTGAGAAGATTGTAGCTCTAACAGTGCGAACCAACCTCAAACAATTGAGTGGATTCCTTGGCCATGTGGGCTACTATAGAAGGTTCATAGTACATTTTGCAACAAAGGCAACCCCCTTACATAAGCTCCTGAGGAAAGATGTAGAGTTTACGTGGATGACTGATTGTGATGAAGAGTTCAACACCCTAAAGCAATGTTTGATTGAAGCACCCATCTTACAACCTGCTGATTGGATGAAGGAATTTCATGTGCACATTGATGCATCTGTCGAAGGGTTAGGTACAATTTTATGTCAAAAAGACTTCTCAAAGTTAGATCAACCTATCTACTATGCAAGCCGAAAAAGTCATTGATTGAGAAAGGAACTACACAGTGAGACAGAGCTCAAATACCTCCCTATGATATTTGCTTTGGAGAAGTTTCGACACTACCTACTGTCGATGCATTTCAAATTCTATATAGACCATGAGGCATTGTCCTTCCTAGTGAACAAAGCAGACGTGAAGGAAAGAATGATGAGATGGCTCCTTCTGTTCCAAGAGTTCAAAGTTGAAGTGTTATCAAACCCAATCAGTCCCATGTGTTGGCTGATCATATGTCGTGTATCCCTTAAACTGTGAAGGAGGAGCAGGATGATCCAGACAACCTTGATGACTCCCTCTTCCTAGTTGAAATTACAACCCCATGTTACGTAGACATAGCCAACCTCTAGGAAACTCAATAGTATCCTCCTCGTATCTCTAGCTGCCATGAGAAGAAAAAGCTTATGTTGGAATCAGCCCCTACACCTTGTTAGGTGGCGTACTGTACAAGAAGAGTAAAGATGAAGTACTGCAAAGATGTATACAAGTGACAAGATCGAGATGGTTCTAAAAGCATGCCATTATGAGCCATGTACCATACACTTTGTAGGAGGAGAAGCAATAGCCAAGAAGGCTTTACTCGCAATACATTGGTGGTCGACCCTCCACAAAGATGCCCATTACTACTTAAACATTGTGATGCTTGTTAGTGAGTGGAAAAGCCTACCAAAACTAGTGCTATGCCTCTATAGCCTATCCTTCCCCTAAAGACATTTGAGAAGTGGGGCATCGACTTCGTGGACTCCATCAATCCACCAACTAGAATGAAGCAGAATAGATATATTTTGGTTTGTATACCGACTATGTGATGAAGTGGTGTGAAGCCAAAGATCTAAAGTGGGATGATGGTAATAACATGGCCCTATTTCTAGTACGATAATATCATCACCCATTTTGGTAGTCCTTTAGAGCTAGTCAGTGATAGAGGTACTCATTTTCTCAACAAGATTATGGAAGAATTGACAGTGTTGTACAAGATATGCAATCGCAAGTCCACACCTTATTACCCCAGAGCCAATGGTCAAGTTGAGTTACCAATTCATCCTTTACTCGATCCTGACAAGGACGATTGTTGCACATCATTGTGATTAGGATGGTTGACTTAGGCCCTTTGGACGGCGTACAAAATCTCCCATAAGGCTACTACAGGACAGACACCTTTCAAATTGGTGTATATGGTATAGAGGCGGTCTTCCCTGTTGAGTTAGAGCTACCCTCTTTGTGCATGGCTATCAAAGAATGCCTAGGCAATGACGAGTCCTTGCAATGCCGACTCCTGCACTTGGAATGTTTAGATGAGACTCGTTGCATGGCTCTATAGTATATGGAAGCTACCCAAGCTTGACAAAAGGCTTATCATGACAACTTTATCAAGCATAAGGAATTCAAGGAAGGTAACTTAGTCTTGCCTATGGCTCGAGATTTGGCAAGTTTTTAGGAAAACTGCAATAGCGTTGGATAGATCCCTACAAGGTACTTGTTGTCAATGCTAACGACTCTTTTCAAATACAGATTGTTGATGCCTCTGATGATCCCTTCCTAATTAATGGATATCGCCTAAAAACATACTTCCCTCCTTGGGGATCTTGATAATCACAGTTGGCAGTTTCTCTCCTTTTGAGACGACGCTTCTTCTTACTTCTTATGCTGTTATTGATATCCATCATTCTCATCCTAATGAGGTGGCCGTGTTCTTTTAGTCCCTCACAACCACCTTCCACCCCTACTTTAATTTCCTTCTCGACTATCATTTTTCTCTTTGAATATATATATATATATGTGTGTGTGTGTGTGTGTGTGTGTGTGTATACACACACACACACACAAATATGTATCGGTCATGGGAGAAAAGGACTTCGATCCGACCTATTCTTCGAGAAAAGATGAAAACACCCTCACGAGTAGATCGGTGCACTTTACTACAAGGCTCCTTGGACTTCCTTCTTGCACGTATGCCAGATAGGTTGGGATGCACCGATGCACTATCAACTGTGCATGCTAGTATACTCCTTTTGAACCATCCCTCATGTTGATTTCTAAACCTGGTGTGAAATACAGGTTCTAATCCTTCTCCTCGAGTGATGTGAGTTATAGCCCGAGCACCTGATCTATCATCCTCCTATGAGCGCCTGTCGAGATTGAGTGTTGTATTTTTCATCCTTGACACCTTAACCGATTATCTTCATCAACAATGGTATCTCCCTGGCTATTGCGCTGGTAACTTCTCCGACAACCTTCTCTGATGCATCCAGTATCTCTGAGCGACCACGTGGAGGAGCCCCTGTGGCTATTAGACCAACCCTGCAAATGGCATCTTTGTAACAACAGCATCATTTATCTTGCCTCTGACTGAAACTTTCAATTTTGTGCCATTCTTATGATTCCTTGAACTTACATAACCCATGGCTATGTTCTTCTTCAAGAATGCTTTATCCCGCATGTTACGTTGGCCTTGTTCACATGCAACCTTTATCTTCATAGCTTAAATGTAAGCTTTCTTTGATTCCACGGTATCCTGCAGTTTTCTTGGAGTTCATCATTGAAATTAACAGCTTGATAATATTCTTTGACATCAGTTTTTCATATTTTTCTGACACACACACAACATGCACACAAACAGAAACACACACAAACACAAACACACAAGTGGAGTATGTACATTGGATGTGGGTATTGATAAGGACGGAAAAATAATGCAGCAATCAAACACAATGAAACACACGCGAAAAGATAACACAGATGCACAACAAAAATGGGGGTGTTTACGGCTCGGATGCGCAGCAGCACGACATCCACCCCCTCTAAACCTGCGCATCCTCCGGATGAGCCAACTAACTAGGATCATCCAAGTCCACAAACAGGTACAGTCCTTTATCAGTTTCCGGTAGACCTATTTCTCCATCAGCTTCATCATCCATATTCTCTGCTTCTTCTGCTAGAATTTCTTCTTATTGCTCTTCTTCTGCCAATGCTTCAAGTGCATACTCTTCATCTTCTCTTCTCTTGAAAATCTTGACTCGTTTTCCAGCAATGGGCACCCTCAATACCATCCCATCCAATTCAGCCAACTCATAGGTAGCATTGTCAAAAACCTGTTTCACCTCATATGGTCCAAACCATCTTTGAACCATTTTTCTCATGCTACTATGCTGATTCTCTAGGCTACTGTCGTAGACTAGAACCCAATCTCCCTCTTTTATGGCTCTAGGCTGCAAGCGATGCCTCAAATCAAACATGTCCTTGTTTCTGAGTCGGGCTGCCTTCAAACGATCAACTGCTAGCTGCACATCTTCTGTCCTTCTCTCTAGTTGACAAATCCGAAGAGCTAGAAGCTCCTCTCTTGATAAATTCTCATGCCAAGGAAGAGCACTCCACGTGAGAGCACAAATTTCAGTAGGCATGACAGGTTTTTGCCCATACATCAACTCTGCAGGCATATATCCAGTAGTCATGCTATGTGTAGAGCGGTCTGCCCACAATGCAAAAGGTAGTAATCTCGACCAATCTCCAATCCGACCTCTATAAGCTTTTGCCAATGCCTTAACTATCGGCGGATGTCCTCTTTCACTCTTGCCATTCCCTTCTGGATTATAGGCAGTAGTAAGAGCCAACTTAATCCCAAGCCGTGAGAAAAATTCTCTAGCTTCATCTGCATCTAGCTCTCCAGATCAGTAGTAATCTTGCCTATACATCCATACCTGCAAAATATTTCTTCCAACAAGAATTTACATACTGTAGTAGTGGTCTTCGTCCGCAAAGATCTGCCTTCAACATAGTTTGTAAGATCCTCCATGGCCAAGACAAGATATCTCATATGCCAAAGTCCCACAGGCAAAGTAACCAAGTCTACCACCCATTTATAATGCATACATAGCGGATAGGTCGGATGCAACTCATCGCGATGCCGCACTAAAGAGTAGAGCTGACAGTCCCTGCAAGTCTCCACAAAGTGAGAAACATCTTTATACATCCCTTTCCACCAACATCTTTCTTTGATTTTCTCATAGGTAGCCCACACACCTCTATGTCCAGCCCAAGAACTCTCATGAAACTCTCGCATAATCTGTATCTGCATCGCTGCCTCACAAACTACTCTCAAGGGTAGGCCGCCTCTCTTCTTTGGGTGCTTCCAAAGAAAACCATCTTTCAAGAAATACCCATAAGCCTTTCTTCTGATTTTCTTGAATACATTATCTGTCCAATCAGCTCTTCGAGTTAATGAACTCAGATATTTTCAGAGAGAGAACTAGGGAGAGAGAAAGAGGAGAGAGAAAGACTGTAGGAAGAGAGAGAATAAGAGTGACGAGGAGAGAGAAAGACTAGATTTAGAGAGAGAAAGACAAGAAAGAGGAGGAAGCCATAGAAGCTGTGAGCAAGAAGGGAGAGAAAGACTGTAATTGTATTAATTGTGTCAAAAAGATATGAAAAATTACATCTTCTCTCCTTTTATACCAATGTCAGTGTGACATGGCATATTATCAACATTTTTAACTATTCCCAGCTTCTTACAATCCATCCCTTCCCAAAAGTTTTTGTCCTAAAAAACAATCCTAGAAACAACTAGAGAGGAGATGGATAGAACAGAGTACTACTCTGTTTTACAGCTTTACAAATGGGAAATGAATGAAGAAGGACCATTACAAGAGCTGAATTTGAAGAACGGAAGTAAGGTCCAACTATATACATGATTTGAAGTACTTCAGAAGCAAATGGAGCCATAAAATCTTCAACAAATAGTCCCAGAACAAAGTAGACAGCTTACTGAATAAACAGTCCCTGCTGGACCAAATCTGCCATAACTTTTGATAGAAGTGTCCAAATGAGATGTGCCATATATCAAAACGAAGCTCTTGAAGAGTACTTTAAGCCCATGTAGATAGCTTGATTCTGAAAATTAGATACAATAAAAACTGTTCTAAAACAGCGTGCTGTCCTGAACCAATCAGCATCAATACTAGCTCCATAAGCAATAGGCTTCAGCCACCAATGTCTCCCTCAAGTATGGATACTCATCCAATATAGAATTAGGTCTCCAAGAAGCCTCTTCAGAGGGTAAACCTCTCCATTTGATCAAATATTCCACAATAGAGCGTGATCGAAGCTTTTTTTCGCGCTGACCTATAATAGCCTCTGGGATGTACTGAACAAGACCATCTTCATCAATAGGTGGCAGATCATCAACTATATCCACTGGATCACCATAATAGGGCTTGAGCTGACTAACATGGAAGATGTTATGAATCTTTGTAGAAGAGGGAAGCTCTAGTTTGTATGCCAAATCTCCAATCCGTTTAAGGATCCTGTAAGGGCCATAAAACCTGTGGGCAAGCTTATTACTGGATCCATCTTTCAACGTAGAGTACTTGGATTTGGGCACCTTCAACAAAACCAGCTCTTCTTCTTGAAACTCTAAAGGCCTCCTCTTCTCATCAGCATACATCTTCATTTGATCTTGAGCCTTCCTTAGATTCACCTTGCATTGCTGAAGAAGGGTCTGCATTCTTTCCAACTCTTCCTTCCCATGAGGATTGATCTTTTCATTAAAAATGACTGTGGGTAAGGGCACCTTGTAACCATACAAAGCCTCAAAGGGTGAAACTCCTATGCTCGCATGAGTGGAATTGTTATAAGCAAACTCAGCCAGGTGTAACCAAGAATCCCATGCGGTTTGGACATCATAGCAAAAATGACGAAGATAAGTCTCCAACCATTTATTAACTCTCTCTGTCTATCCATCAGTTTGGGGATGATAAGCCGTAGATGGAGCTAACTTAGTGCCCATAGATATAAATACCGCTTGCCAGAAGTTACTCATAAACTTTGAGTCCCTATCATGGACAATCACCTGCGGTAATCCATGTAGTCTAAAAATATGTTCCATAAACTGATTGGCCACTTGAGAAGCAGTAAACTGAATTTTTGTTGGGATAAAATGAGCTGCTTTGGTGAGTCTGTCAACCACCACATAAATACTATTCCACCCCTTCTTGGTAGTAGGTAAGCCAGTGATAAAGTCCATAGTAATATGGGTCCATTTACCCATAGGAATAGGCAATGGCTATAAAAACCTCCTGGCTTATGGGTGCTATCCTTATTTTGCTGACAAGGCATACACTTCATAACGAAGTCCTTGACATCTTTCCACAGTCCTTTCCAATAAAAGCTCTTGCTGATCCTGTCATAAGTCTTGAAAACTCCCAAGTGTCCAGCTAAAGGCGAAGAATGTAACTCCATAATTTTCCGCTTGAAAGAAGAAGTAGAGGGAATAACAATCTTGCCCTTCCACCAAATAAGACCATTTTTAAGTTGGTAATGCGAGTTTTCTTCCATAAGACCTTGCTGTAATTTCTGAAAGATTTGGCTGAATTCCTCATCTAAAAGATAGGCCTCCTGTAGTTCTTCAATCCAATCATTATGTAGTTCTGTCATGGTGGCTGACACTTTACAAGCCCACATACGAGAAAGAGAATCAGCCACTATGTTATCTTTGCCCCTTGTATGAGTGATGTCAAAGTCATAATTCTGTAATGTAGCTACCCATCGTCGTTGCTTTGGAGTGAGATTTGACTGAATAAGGAAATACTTGAGTACCCGATGATCACTATGTACTCTGAATCGGCTGCCATATAAGTAATGGTGCCATTTCTTGATTGCATGCAGGATAGCTAACATTTCCTGGTCATAAACATTCATGGCCATCTCCTTATCTGTAAGCTTACAGCTCTCAAATGCAATTACTCCATGCTCCTGAAGCAAAACAGCCCCAATGCCACGGCCACTAGCATCACACTATATAGTAAACTCTTTGGAGAAATCCGGGCATACTAGGATAGGAGCAGAAGTAAGTAGTTCCTTTAACAGGTTGAAGCTGCTATCTGTAAGAGCATCCCAAAAGAAAGCCTCTTTCTTCAACCTGTCAGTCAAAGGAGCTGCAATTTCCGCATAATGCTTTATAAATCGACGATAGAATGAAGATAGACCAAGAAATCCCCTAAGAGAGGTAGTAGTAGTAGGCGTTGGCCAATCTCTTATGCATTGCACCTTCTTGGGATCAGCCTGTATTCCTTTTTCACTGACTATATGCCCCAAGTATTCTACTTCAGTCTGCATAAAAGAACACTTCTTCTCCTTAGCAAAAAGCCTATGATGTCTCAACACATCAAAAACCTTCCTCATATGTGACAAATGATCCTGTAAAGTCTTGCTATAGATCAAAATGTTATCAAAGAACACCAAGACAAACTGAAAGAGGAAAGGTTGCAAGATCTTATTCATTAGGCTTTGAAAGGTAGCTGGAGCATTTGTAAGCCCAAATGGCATCACCAAGAAATGATAGAGCCCACGATCAGTCCTAAAAGCAGTCTTGACTTCATCACCCTCACACATGCGAATCTGATGATACCCTGATCTCAAATCAATCTTCGTGAAGAATCGAGCCCCCTTAAGCTCATCAAGCAAATCATCAATCCTGGGTATAGGATACCTGTTCTTCACTGTTATCTTATTGAGATCCCTGTAGTCAATGCACATTCTGAAAGATCCATCTTTCTTTTTGACTAACAGGACTGGAGATGCATAAGGTGAAGAACTTGGTTCAATGAATCCCATTTCAAGAAGCTCTTTGATTTGCTTGGCTACTTCCTCTCGTTCACATTTTGATAATCTGTAAGGTGGCTTATTGATTGTCTTTGAGTTGGGCTCCAAATCAATGGGGTGATCCACCACTCTCTTAGGAGGCAATGAAGTAGGTACTTCAAACAAATCTCTATACTCCTCAAGAAGAGCTGTCAAGGCTGGATGGTTTGGTGACTTATTGGGCTGATCCTGTGTTTCTTTGTTCAAATGCAAAACAAATATCTGTGAGCGCTTCTTATACTCTCTCTTGAGTTGTTGAATGGTGATAAGCTAAAAATCAGATCTACTAGGAATTCCCTGTAAATGGATGAGCTGTCCATTGAAGAAAAACTCCATATATAACTGTGAGAAATCCATAGTAATCCTGCCTAATGTCATCAACCAATCAGAACCAAGTACAATATCTATGGGCCCCATTTCCAAAGTGATCAGGTTTACTTTGACTTCAAAATTTTCAGCCAACTGCAAAGAAACCTGTGGGTAAATCTGTGTGCTGATTTCCTCTTCACCATTAGCCACTTGTACTCTAATGGGCTACTGTAAGTCTGTGGGAACACAATTCAACTTGTCCATAATGGACTTATTGACAAAACTGTGAGTACTGCCACTATCTATCAGAATGAACACTGGCTTTCCACATATGCTTCCCTTCATACGAAGTGTATTAGGGCTCTTAGATCCTGTCCAAGCATCCATAGAGATAGAACAATTAGTGGCAGGAAGCGACTCATCACAAGATCCACCAGGATCAAATGGAACATCTCCGCCTAGATCAAAAGGAAAAGAGTCGGCTGGATCATAAAAGTACTCCTGTCCACCGTCATCCTCAAAATCTTCATTTTCAGCATTGATTGTCACTGCATTAGCTTCATCTATGTCATCTTCAAAGTCCTCAAAAACTAGCATACTCTGAAGCTTTGGCTTGACATTTTTGTATACAAACTTTGAAGCATGGTTAGGAGTATACTTTTCTCCACACTTGAAGCATAAGCCCTTGTCCTTTCTTTCCTTGTAAAGATCCATGGGAATAGATTTGGGATTTGTATTAGCTGAAGTGGACTTAGGCTTGTTGTCACCCTGCTTAAATTCAACCTTTGGACTGTTTGCTGTCCTGAAATTACTTTGAAGCCTAGAAGCATTGAATGGAGGATAAGTTGGTACTCGTAAGCTCCCACTAGGCATATGATTACTACCATAAATGTTACTAACTTATCCTTGCTTTAAAACAGTCCTTGGCTGTCCATAACTTGGCTGAAATGAAGACTCTTTCCTATACTTTCTTCCATAACGCTCCGCAAGCTCAATAGCCTTGAAAAGTGAAGTAGGATTTTGCGCCATAACATCAGTTGACAAAGATGGCTCTAAACCATACATAAACTTATGAAGCTTGGCCTCATCACTGATGCTTTCCACATACATGGTCAAGTTGAGGAATTGGTTTGTATATTCTCTTACACTTAGGCCCCTTTGTTCCAAACCATACCATCTCCGTGCTAGCTTCTCTTTTTCAAGAGGCGAAACAAAGACTTCAGCCCCCATAAGTGCCTTGAAAGCTTCCCAATTCTCAATAAGTACATTTTCTTTCTTGATATACCTCCACCAAGTATGGGCAAATCCTTCTAAGTGCAAGGAAGCAAAGTGAATCTTCATATCATCAGTTTTAGGATATATATCAAAGTAGGACTCCATCTTAGAGGTTCATTCCTCTAATTCTGATAGTGAAGATGACTGGCCATTGAATTTGGCTAAAACAAATTTGTCCTTGAATTCTCTTTCATGAAAGGGTTGCTGTCCAAAAATTGGCTGATCAGGATTTCCAAGTACAGAACCTCCAAATTGAGACTGAAATCTTCCAACAGGTGGCTGAGAATTACCATGTAATCTTCCTGTTGGTAAAGTACCCCTGGAATTCTGAGTATGCAGTCCTTAAGCTTGAGTATTGGCCCCATTCAAACTGCCCAAATAGTCATCATGCCTTTGTGAAGCTTCTCCTATTTCAACTGACTATTTGGAATGCCTCTTCTTCCAATGATCCCATTTCCATGACCATTCTGGTTAGATGGCTGAAGTGGGACTGAAGGGCCACTGTTTGAACAAGCCTTCTCATTAACTTCCTTTGATGCCATTTGCAACTGCATAAATTTAACAATTTGTGCCATGAGTTGTTCGTTGGATTCTACCAACTTATCAATAGAAGCCTTGGTCTGATCAGTAGATTGAACCATCTGCTCCATTCTTGACAAGGTGGCCTCATGTCGTTCCCTATGTCTTTGTTCATGGGCACACAAAGTATTGTTGAGCAAACTGACTTCTCCTTGTTGTTGAAGCTCTTCAGGGTTCTCTTGAAGTGTGCTATCCATCATGGAATCCCTGATTTGCTGAGCATAATCCTCATGGATCTTATTTTTGCCTTTATGTCCTGCCATACTAGTGCAGTCCTACAGTACCCCTTGTCAGTAAAACGGCTATAACTTTGGCTAGGAAGCTCCAATTTCAGAACTTTTTTGTGCGAATCAAAGCTAACAATGCCCTCTTCGAGATGAGCTATAGCATGCTATAATAGGTTTAGGACAGAAAATTCTGTAGCTGGATTTCAGAGTCTGAACTGTCTAGTCCTGCACCCTGTCTAGACCTGTAAGTGCCCTGTTTACTGTAATGCAAGATAGTAACCCCAAATGGCTACCAAACCCTGCAAAGGGGTATATAGGACCTGTGGATACCCTGTAGTACCTGCACCTGTGCTTCAGCAATGAAGGATGTACCTGTATCCACCTGTAAATACCCTGTAAGTGACCTGTAAATTCCCTGTTTTACCCTATTTTGGTCCTGTAGGTACTTGAGTCTTTGGAAAGTCTTCAATCTTCAATCCTCCACTCGCTGTACCTGTGTGAGGGATAAAATGGCATGACAGGCTCCGAATCACTGGGAGGTGGGCAAAGTTCCCCCCGAGTCGGTTGGTTGCACCCCTTCGGTGGTGCGCAGATCGGACGCTGTATGCTCACGTAGTGAATGCCGGAAGGTCCCCAAGAACAATGAACTCTACTTTTTGCACAAGTTACAAGGTAAAAAGCATGAACGACAAGAGTAAGAGACCAATTGGGTGCAATCTCCCCCCATGCCTTGTATGAGCGCTTCACAAAGCATGTATTTTATGTATATTCCATCTTCATGCTCAATAATAGCCCAATTTACAAAAATATAACAAGCTTTTAGCTTTTGAGTTTGCTTTTACAAAAATAGGAATAAAGCTAATGAACGGTGCCCATAGAGTCTGGCACACCCAATACAATGTCCAAATAGAAATAACATAACCATGCACCCATGCGCATACAAAATAATAATAAATAATCGATGCCTCAATAAATAGGCATGACAAAATATAGGCGTGGCGCCTATCAAAATATAATCCATAGATCGAATACTCGCTATCCTCCAATGCTTTCCTCCGCCACTGCTGCTATCTCTACACATCAACTGAAGCATTCACAATCGTTAGTAAAATAATACAATTAAACCGACAAAAGTGAATACCTAGCAGTCTTCAGCTATATAAATAAATCAACTGGTTAGAAATAAATCCTAACCTTAATTTATTACGAGTGCGCACTCAAAACTCATAAACGTTTATTAATTTAATATGCATTTTGCGGAATCACCCGCTATGGAATCACCCATGTACACACTAAATTAATGAAACGCCCGAAAAGGACAGGCGTCCCCATCAACTTCTCGCACAAAGAATCCACTTTGTGTATGAGCCCCGGTCATCAAAGTTTACGGAATCCACCGTAAAACCTCACGGAATCCACTGTGGCATGGAATCCACCGTGGCACGGAATCCACCGTGGAATATGCCTCCTGGCATCATACCCCGGGGGTGGGATAGCAATTGACCTCAATTGATATTAGCTCAATGTGGAGCTAACAGAGTGGGGAAAGCATTTAAGTCTCTAGCGTGCATCCATTGTGCTTCCTCTACAGGATGGTTCTTAAATTTAACTAGATATCTAGAATACCTTCGGCCAGTTCTAGTGGTCATGAAGTCAGTGTCTATAATAGCTTCTGGTTCAAGTATTTCAATCTCTTCCTCTAATAAAGGTGGGTTTTCATAAACAGGGTATACAGGTAATTGGCCTCTAAATGGTCTCAATAAACTAATGTGAAATGTGTTGTGAATTTTCCAATGAGGTGGTAATTCTAACTTGAATGCATTATCATTAATTTTATGAATGATCCTAAATGGTCCATAGAATCTAGGGGCTAATTTGACAACTGGATGTCTATCTACACTTTGCAGTCTACGTTTTTCTATTCTCAGCCAAACATAATCATCAACTTTGAAATTCATTGCTTGTCTTTTCTTGTTGGCTTGTTTGGTATATGATTGCTGGGCTTTAGCAATCATATCTTTGACCTCATAAAAAATAGTGTTATGCATACTAGCAATATCATCAGCACTTTGAATTCTATTTGACAAAGATGCAACAGGTGTAGATAATCTATATCCATAAATCACTTCAAACGGTGCTTTCTTTGTAGATGTGTGTGGTGTATTGTTATATGCAAACTGTAATAAATGCAAATGTGTGTCCCATGTCTATGGTTTAGAGATAGTATATGCACGTAAAAGATCTAGAATTGTGCTGTTAGTGACTTCTGTTTGTCCATTAGTTTTTGGATGAAATGCAGATGAGAAATCAATCTTTGTGCCTAGGTTAGCAAACAGAGTAATCCAAAAGTTGTTACAAAATCTAGAATCACGATCTGAAATAATAACTTTTGGCAATCCATGGTTGGTAAAAACAGTTTTCAAAAACAACTGTGCTGCTTGTGATGCTGTTAAAGTTTTCTTACATGGAATGAAATATGCTTGTTTACTAAATCTATCTATAAGTGTTCAAATCATATCATGGTTAGATTTAGTATTAGGTAAACGAGTAATGAAATCCATAGAAATTTGTTTCCAAGGTTTAGATGGAATAGACAAAGGCATAAGTAACCCATACTGTTTACCATGATGTCTCTTAACTCTTTGACAAATCAAACATTCAGAAACAAAGTTAGATACATTTGCATCCATATGCGGCCAATAAAAATCTTCAGTTAATGTACGTAAGGTAGATATGATACCTCTATGACCTTGATATGGGGGACAATGAATTTCATTCAAAACAAAAGATCGGAATGGAATTGTAACACACAATCTCTTTTCATAAAACATAAATCCATCATTATATGACAATGAATCAATAGGAATAAAATTATTTTGAACTAATTTATTCCAATCAGCATGAAAAGTAATATCCTGATGATATGTATCTTTCATAGCAATCAAAGAATCAAAAGATATAACAGAAATATTATGAATGGCAGGTCTTCTACTCAATGCATCAGCCACTACATTTTCTTTTCCAGGTTGGTATTGAATGATAGGATGAAAACTTTGAATAAAGGAGGCCCATTTGATATGACGGTCAGAGATTTGGGATTGGCTAAGTAAATGTCTAATACTTTGCTGATCGGTCTTAATCATAAATTCTGAACCCATTAAGTAGTGTTTCCACTGTCTTAATGCTTGTACAACTGCTAATAGTTCTTTGTCATATGTGGAATATTTCAGTTCAGAAGGTTTCAGCTTAGAACTAGAATAGGCTATAGGATGATTATCTTGCATAAGTACAGCTCCTATTCCTGATCCACTAGCATCGGTCGCTACTAGAAAGAATGGTCTATTAAAATCAGGCAGCTGTAGAACAGGGGCATGGGTTAATGCATGTTTCAGTAAGTCAAAGGATTTCTGTTGATTTTCGGTCCAATGATAAACAATTTCTTTCTTCAGAAGTTTGGTTAATGGTAAAGCAAGTAATGAAAAATTACGTACAAACTTCCTATAGAAACTAGCAAGACCAAGGAATGAGCGTAACTCATGCACGTTTTTAGGTACAGGCCAATTCAATATTGCATTGATTTTCTTAGGATCAACTTTAATTCCATCAGATGATACTATATGACCTAAATACTCAATTTCTGTTTTAAAGAATTCACTCTTTTCAGGATTTGCATACAGTTGATTTTCTTTCAATAACCGAAAAACCAATGACAAATGTGCATAATGTTCTTTCTCATTTTGACTAAACACCAAAATATCATCAAAGAAGACAATTACACAATACTGATCATTCTACTAAACGTAGCAGGTGCATTAGTCAATCCAAATGGCATCACTAAAAATTCGTAATGACCAAACTGTGTCCTAAATGCAGTCTTGAATATGTCACAGACTTATCTAGTCTCACCTGATGATAACAGACTTAAGGTCTATTTTACTAAATATAGCAGATCCTTGCAGTTTGTCCATAAGATCATCAACTCTAGGAATAGGATACCTATTCTTTACAGTGATCTTATTTAAAGCTTGATAGTCAATGCACATACGATAGGTATTATTCTTTTTCTTGACTAACAGAACAGGTGCACCGAATGGAGAACTGCTAGGTCTAATCAATCCTCTATTTAGTAATTCCTCAACTTGACTCTGGATTTCTTTTTGCTCTATCTGGTTGTGCCTATATGGTGCTTTGCAAGGTGGTTATGTGCCAGGGATCAAATCTATCTTATGGTCTTCTGGACGTGAAGGAGGTAAACCAGGTGGTAGGTCTTCGGCAAAACAGTCCTTAAAATATGCAATAAATTCTTTATGCCTAGGATGCATAAGACTTTCTTTTACTTGCAATTCATTCACCCAAATAAGATAAGATTTACTACTCTTGCGTAATGCACGTTTAGCTTGAGTATGCGAAAGCAGTGGAAAAACATTAGATGCATGCATACCATATAATGTAATAGATTTTCCTTGAAAATTAATATTCATTGAGTGTATGGAATAATCTATATCTGGGTTATGCTGGTGACGCCAAGGCATACCTAAAATAATGTCACTCGACTGTAATGGAACAACTAGAAAATTTCTTCTTTTAGTGTATTGACCAATTTGAATCTCTAAATCTTGCACTTCCTGTGTACCATTATACCTAGTGCCTAAGAATGCAGCTTTGATGCGATAATGCGTAGGTACAGTCTGTAATTTCAATTCTTTTACCAATTTTGCTGAAATAAAATCATGAGTGCTACCGTCATCATGCAAAATAGTCTTTTCCTTTCCATGCACCAAACATTTCATAGTCAATAAAGAATGTGGAGTAGGCATACCTGGTAAAGTATTGGAAGTAGTAGTAGTGTCGTCCTCATCTTCAGTGAAATCAGGCATATCTTCATGTTCGTCTTTGTCCATTTCTCCAAGGTAGTTGATATTGGCAGGTGGCTTCTTTGAATGACAATTTGCTGCTAGATGTCCAGGCTGGTGGCATTTATAGCATACTATTGGCTTGGCTTTGGTTACATTGTTTGCAATGGCGGGAAGTCTAGATACATTAAGATTTGGCTGTGGAATAGGCTTAGGGTTTTGATTGAGATTGGATGGTAATGCAGGTGGTTTTGCCCAATTTTTACGGAAAGATGATGAAGAGAAACGACCTGGATTAAATCTTCTAAAATTGGAATTGAATTGTTTAGATCCATAATTACCATTGGCTTGGAATTGTTGTGGTCATCTGTCTCTACCTCGTAGCTTATCTTCAGTGTCGTGAGCTAGTGAAATGGCGTCTTCAAGAGTAGCAGGCTTGAACATGTTAACTTTAGCGTAGTAATGCCCAAGGAGTCCAGACATATACTTGCGCTTGTGTGTCGGTTCTGGTACGTCTTCAAGCATGCATAGCTGGAGTAGTGTATTCAAAAAACGCTCTGTATACTGAGGTATAGGATCACGATCCCGTTGTTGGAGAAGATCCCATTGCTTAATAGCTTTCTCATGAAATTGTGGAGGAAGGAAATTCTGCATGAACTTCTTCTTGAAATTTTCCAAGTAGCAGGACAATCTATGCTCTTGCGTACTACAGTCCACCAAAGAGATGCTCTGTCTACTAAATGATTAGTGACACACTTGATTTTATCTTTTTCTGCATAGGTTTCCTCATGGAAATAGTCATCAAACTGACTAATGAATGCTAGAACAGTCTTTCCTTCTCGTATGCCATTGAAAGTACGGAATTTGAAACTTCTTTTACTTATCTTTGATTCCTTGCGGATGGTTTGAGCTTCAGGAGTTGCGTCGATGGTACGTCGAATAAGATCTTCAGCTTGAGGTTCTTCTTTGTCGGTAGACGCTCTTTGTAAATTTGCCAATTGTGCTTGCAATGCTTGCCTAGCCCTTCGTTCTTCTTCCAATTGCATCATGATTAAGTCCAGCTTTTGCTCCATCGTAGGCTCAGGTAGGTCGCCTTCAGCCATAAGATCATCCATATGTGGTTCCGTCATCCTGCAAAACTAAAAAGGCCTTTCTCACTCAAAATCAAGTTAGCAGGATGAGCGTAGCTCAAGTTCGGGAATACAAGGCTTATGTGTTTTTGGGTATAGCTTTCTCAATCTTCGGAAAATCTGCAATTTATCCTTCTTCGTATGCTGAAAATGCTTCAGTAAACCTGCGTATGGGTAGAGTACCTTCCAACGAACAACTTTGCAGTTCAGAGTTTCTGCGCAGGAACATCCCTTCTAGGAGTTTTGAGCACAAGTCAATTCTGACTCCAGTTGACTTATCTGACTTGCAGAGTTGCAGACTTATGTGACTTGCAGAGTTACAGACTTGCATAACTTAGTCGATTTATGGAACTTGCAGAACTTGATCAGAAAATACTTGCTGAACTTGATTTTGTTGGGTGTGACCTGGAGTTTGTGACTTGCAGAATTGACTTGCCTTAGAAGACTTAGCTTAATTGATTAAGCTTAAGCTTTAGGAAGATAAAACGGCGCAGATCGTGGGGGGGGCCGTTTTTGAGCCGTCGCGAAAATTTCGGAGGTCCTCAGAGACCTTGCGGACCAATTCGAAGCTTTTTTTAAGCTTCTTAAGGCTTGTAAGCTTCACAATTAAGCTAATGAAAAGAATGAACTATGGAAATTATGAAGCTTATCTCTGGTTGTCCACGACTTGATGAAGGAGATGAAGGAGTGGTCCTTCGGCTCTGTAGCCCGGTCCTTCGTGATCCAATGACAGAAACAGGGGTTCTTGATCGCCAGAAGTCTGCCTGTATCGGCGGTTCGCGCGACGAGATTGACCGTAGAGCCCGATCGTTCCAGGAGCTCCGCCTTCGCACGAGATGGGTAGTGATTGGAAGCTCTTGATCTCAGCTCCGCTCTGATACCACTGGTGCGTAGATCGGACGCTGTATGCTCGCGTAGTGAATGCCGGAAGGTCCCCAAGAACAATGAACTCTACTTTTTGCACAAGTTACAAGGTAAAAAGCATGAACGACAAGAGCAAGAGACCAATTGGGTGCAATCTCCCCCCATGCCTTGTGTGAGCGCTTCACAAAGCATGTATTTTATGTATATTCCATCTTCATGCTCAATAATAGCCCAATTTACAAAAATATAACAAGCTTTTAGCTTTTGAGTTTGCTTTTACAAAAATAGGAATAAAGCTAATGGACGGTGCCCATAGAGTCTGGCACGCCCAATACAATGTCCAAATAGAAATAACATAACCATGCGCATACAAAATAATAATAAATAATCGATGCCTCAATAAATAGGCATGACAAAATATAGGCGTGGCGCCTATCAAAATATAATCCATAGATCGAATACTCGCTATCCTCCAATGCTTTCCTCCGCCACTGCTGCTATCTCTACACATCAACTGAAGCATTCACAATCGTTAGTAAAATAATACAATTAAACCGACAAAAGTGAATACCTAGCAGTCTTCAGCTACATAAATAAATCAACTGGTTAGAAATAAATCCTAACCTTAATTTATTACGAGTGCGCACTCAAAACTCATAAACGTTTATTAATTTAATATGCATTTTGCGGAATCACCCGCTATGGCATCACCCATGTACACACTAAATTAATGAAACGCCCGAAAAGGACAGGCGTCCCCATCAACTTCTCGCACAAAGAATCCACTTTGTGTATGAGCCCCGGTCATCAAAGTTTACGGAATCCACCGTAAAACCTCACGGAATCCACCGTGGCACGGAATCCACCGTGGAATATGCCTCCTGGCATCATTCGGGATCTTTGATAGTGAGGGAGGGTCACCTCTCTTTTGTCCCACTATCTCCCTCGGCATGCACCTTTTTCCTCGGTGGGAATATCAACATGGCAGAGGCTAGTGTGCTAAGCAATCAGCATGATATGCAATTCAGAAATATTCATTGAGCCTTTCATGAGATGCAATTGATTGAGATAATAAAAATTGAGATGGGAGAAGGGTCTTACCTATGCAATTCAGTGACTCACTGATTGCTAGTACTTACCCTTTTACAATATTTCAGCTTGGGTGAGAGAAATTCAACAAAACAAATCAAAGTTATGCATCAAGCTGATCAAATGATACCTATGATGAGTAATGGTTTGAATCAAAATGGAATTCAATGAAATAGGCTGAAATTGAGGAAAATTAACACTAATCTCTGATCTATTGATCAATCTAGTGAATTAATTGATCAATAACCTCTCATCAACAAGTGGAAAGGCCATTAGCAATAGGATTATTGAGAGATCTCAGAGATTAGTAAAAGGGAAATACCTCCATTACGCTTGAAAAATATGATGGATGTCAGCTTCAACCCCGTTGATGCAAAAGTTCTTCATAATCCATCATAAATCCATCATAAAGCTTGAAATCTCCATGAAATCAGTCCATACAAGCTTCAATATGATGAAATCCTTGAAGAATCAATGCGCCAGCCTTGCTTGAACACTTGAACCTCAAAGATTCAAGCTCCTTGATGAAAAGCCCCAAAATAATCCTTCCATTTAAGCTCCAATGTCATGCACGGGCTGAAATCTCTTCAATGTCTTCAATCTTGAAGTCTATCCAGCTTGTACTTAGCTTTAGAGAAGCCTTGAAGGTCGGGGAAGTCCAAAATTTAAAGAAATTTGAGCTTCCAGGTCTGTGGCTATGGCTGCCCTGCTGTATATTAGGGTTTTGAGCAAAGGAATGGCTGATCAGAGTTCTCCTGTAGTAGCTGAAAATTGTTGTACACAAGTGTTTGATGAAGCCTTCAAAACCTTTGATCAATGAGTTGAATATTTGGAGTAGACTGAGCAGGGAGAAGGAGTAGGAAACTCAGCGCAATTTTCGGGGCAAATTTCGGGCTATTTCTGGGTTGAAAATCTGCAGCATGCATCAAGTATGGTACTCCTCCTGAAGCTTAGGCAACAAAGAACCTTTGCCCCATGCTTTGGCAGTGAGATGTTCAGCATAGAGAGAGATATTTGAAGAGATTCTTGACAGCCACCATGAAAGCTTCAGCCAAAAGCTTGAAGGAGAGAGAAGAGAAGCTCTCTTTTGAAAAGTAACTGTAGTTTAGTCTCTAACTAAGCCCGGTTAACCATCCTTTACCCTAGTTACCTCCATTTTTGCATGAAATTTGATGACGTCCAGCCATTTAAGCCTTTACCCGCCATATTTGACCTCGGATATCTCCAGATGTTGTCTCTTGCGAACTGTAGGTGTCCTGAAGCACTCCACTAGTCACTGTCTTGTACCATTTTTTTGTCTGAAATTGGTTTTGAAATAGGAAAATGGGACTGAAAATGGAAGAAAATAATGGATCAAAGACTCAAGCTCTGATACCACTTGTCAGAGAGAGAACCGGGGAGAGAGAAAGAGGAGAGAGAAATACTGCAAAGGAGAGAGAAAGACTGCAGGAAGAGAGAGAATAAGAGTGACGAGGAGAGAGAAAGACTAGATTTAGAGAGAGAAAGACAAGAAAGAGGAGGAAGCCATAGAAGCTGTGAGCAAGAAGGGAGAGAAAGACTGTAATTGTATTAATTGTGTCAAAAAGATATGAAAAATTACATCTTCTCTCCTTTTATACCAATGTCAGTGTGACATGGCATATTATCAACATTTTTAACTATTCCCAGCTTCTTACAGATACTGACCAATTTGCAGCCACTCGCCAACATAGAGTTCTTCAGTAAAGGCTTCAACAGTAGATACATGACAATCATGAACAAGGACAGAAGCTGCAAACTCAGTCTCATCATCTTCTGCAAGCATTGACTCCTCATCCTCATATCTCGCTCTAGACAGCATGTCAACAACTAGATTATCTTTTCCTGCTATGTGTCGAAATTCTGGATTCAATGATTTGATGTAAGCAATCCACCGAAGCATCGCTATATCTGGAGTCGAACAGCTAGTAATCATGCCAAGCAAAGGCAAACAATCTGTTTCCACAACAATTGAAGCACCAATAAAATACCCTTTATCACACTTCAGTGCAGTGACTACTCCCCACAACTCTCTTTTAATCTGCAGATATCTCCTCTGCCGCTCATTAAGAACTTTAGCTCCAAAACGGATTGCATATCTGTTTCCATCAGCATCATCCTGTCCCACTACCCATCCTATGACAATAGGTCTGGTATCAACTGTCAACATGATTGGCCGTCCACACTGATAATCTGCCTTGTGAAGAGTAGGAGCTGGCTACAACCAGCTTCTTAAGTTTACGCATGGCTTTCGAATGCTTCTCATCCCAATGAAATTTCTGCCCCTTTCGAAGCAGCTGATAGAGAACATCTGCTATGTGAGCAAAATGAGGAATCCAAATCATGTAAAATACACAAGCTCCCACAAATCTCCGCACCTCTGAAGTAGTCGAGCAATACTCTGCAATCCTGCTTATGGCATCCACCTTTGCAGGTGAAGGCTTTCTGCCATAATAACCAACCATATGCCCAACTATGATAACTTCATTAACACCAAAGACAGATTTTAGCCCTGAAAGAGTCAAATTCACCTCCTCTAATCATGTCAATATTTGCTCACAAGCAACCAAGTGTTCAGCCACAAACTGTCTACATCCTCGCAAATCAAGAGACTCATTCTTTTCTTCTTTTGCACAACCCTTAATAGGCACATCATCTAAGAAAGGCATGGTATACTGTGGAATATAGTCTCGCAGAACTCTATGCATAGCATTCATCATGTGAGCTACTGAGTTGGTGGCACCTTGAGGCAAGGTACACATCCTCACAAGATCAATAGGTGTCCGCATAGTGGTAATATCCCTGCTTTCCAAGGCAAGCTGAAACTGGTCATAACCAGAATACAAGTCACCTAGGGAATAGATGGCTCGTCAAAAGCCTCAGCAAACTCATCCACAACTGGACCTGTTCCCACATTCCTGATTGTCACTTTATTCACGGGCTGCATATCCTGAATAAATCTCAAGGTTCCATTCTTCTTTGGTACAGTAAACCACCTGTTAGAATAGGGCGCAGAAGAGGGTTCCAAAATCCCCATCTTAATCTTCTCATTCAGTAACTCTATCAGCTTTGGCAAGTGTGCTTTAGGCACAGGTATAGGACGTATATTCCATGGCACATGAGGGACAGTGAAGATGACCATAGGCGCAACCAATTCGGGACTAATGCAGCCAATTTCATGAGGAAAGAAAGCAAATGCCTTACCATGTCATCCAAGCATCTCTCTAAAACATTCTTTTTCCACTTGAAGCAAGAAATCATCATTTCCAATCTTCAATTCTGCAAGAGTTTCAGCTGTAAATTTATGTCCAATATTTGCAGGATCTCTCAACATAGGCTGCTTCATAGCTTTTTCTATCTGCTCATCACTATCAAGAGGAAGCGGCCCTGCAACCGGCTTAACCTTCTTATCAACTGTTTTATACTTCGTGTCAACCTTGGCATCAGTCAGACACTCTTTTCTTTGCTGCAATTTCTGCAATTTTTCAGCAACTCTCAACTCTGGTGGCTGAAAGATTTCAGCCCTTTGCTCTATGGGCTGCATGGGTGCAGCCTGAAACTCTGTATGCTGAAAATTTTCAGCATTAAACTGTTGAGATGACAAGCTCAACACATGCGGACATTGATGATGGACCGCCTGGTTAGATGGGTCCACACGTCTACACTTAGCACGTTGGTGGTCATTATGACTCTCACATGGCCACTCACTTATTATATTTAGGTTGTTACATCTATTTACAGCTGGCATAGTTATAGCGCCAGTCGACTAGTGTAGTCGGTTATGCATTGTTTGACTTAGTAGGCCACTTTCCTTTTATGTTGTATCTTATCTATACTTTGTGTACATTGTAAAGAGTGTGGAAGAAGAAGAAGAAATCAGCAAGAAAACGTTTTGGCCTCCATCTCTCTTCTTGTCTCTTGAGTGAGCTTCTCTTTATGCATTCTGTGTGTGTTCGGCGCAGCATCTTGAGCAACCTCCTCCACCACGCGATTCTTGACATGGTATCAGAGCCGTGCCATTGAGAGAGGCTGATTTCGAAGGTTGAAGCAAAGGAGAAGAAGCAAGGTTCGAGCAAGCAAGCCACGGGTAAGAAGCTCTCCCATCCTTCAACTCTTTCTCTTGGATAGTGCCTGTGGAGGCACCGGAAGCAGGGCAGAGCAAAAATCTCAGATTGCAGTGAGATTTGGTGTGCGCGAAGAGCACTGTGTATTCTGCAGATAAGCCCTTTAGGGTTTTCCCGCAGTTATTTTGGGCATCTGAGGCCGTTTCAGGGCCAGTTTTAGAGTCGCAAGGTTGCAGACAGCAGTTTTAGGGTACGCTGTGACTTCGACTGTATTGACCGAACGTGGGTGCGCAAGTTACAGATTTCAGATCTGTAAGTTCAAAGGTGTTTACCAGTGAGCAAATACAAGGTTTATCTGCAAACTGGTTGCAGATTGCATGTATTGTTGAGCAGACAGTGAAAAAGACTGTCTGGTATATTGCTGTGCACTACAGGTCAAGGGTTGCAGAAGATTTGCTTGCTGTTTGGTATTAATTTTGTGATAATGGCAGAGAACAGTGGAAGCCCCATCATTGAGAAGCTCGACAAGAACAACTACCCTTCATGGAAGTTCCGTGTCACGAACTTCCTTATTGGAAAAGGCCTCTATGAGTTCGTTTCAGGTGAAGAAAAGGAGCCGGAGAGGAGTGATCCTCCAATTGCAGAAGAGACAAAGGCACGGAAAGAATGGAATGCAAAGGATAAAAAGGTCATGTATTGGTTGTCTGCAGTAATTGACAATAATATGCTGGGACACATTAGAAATGCAGAGAATTCATATGCAGCTTGGACCATACTTGAAAGTATGTTTTCTGTAAATACAAAGGCACGAAAGATTCAACTCAAGCAAGAGTTGAATACATTAAAGAAAGGGAAGATGTCTATCAATGAGTATGCACTGAAGGTAAGAAGCATTGCAGATGCATTGGCAGCGATTGATGCAATGCCGGATGATGATGATTTGGTGTCGTCTACCTTGGGTGGACTTAACAATGAAAAGGCTTGGAAGTCTTTTGTAACTTCCGTATATGTCAGAAAGCCATTTCCAGATTTCGATGAATTGGTCTCCCTTATGATCACTGAAGAGATCAACATGCAGAGTGAGACATCTGAAAGAAGTGGTGAACAGGTCCAAGCTTTCTACTCCAGTTCTGGAAGGGGACGTGGCACATGCAAATGTACAAAGGCTGAAATTAATGCAGTCCAAAGGGTTGGTTACAGGTTTTCCTACTTTTAAAGTTGCAGAATTTCAGAAGGTATGTGAAGCATGTCCTTTTTTGTGGGGTGTGCACACATGGAAGAAAGCAAATGTTTGACAAACAAGTATATCTCTCTTCAACTTGATCATTTGATGAAGTCCTATAAATGCCATTAGATTCCCAAACCTCTTTCTTTTTATGAATGTTGTGAGAACAAGAATTGCATGATATGTGTAATTGAGTGGAGATAAGGCACTCCCATGTTCAAACGAATGGGCTACGAAGCATGATAGATGTTCATTACCATTTGTTAAAGTTTTCCCACCTCATGAACCTTGATAAATAATTTTAGTAAACTTGTTGAATAATGCAAGCATGAAGGACATATCACTTTTCTTTTCTCCATTTTCACTTTCTAAGCAAAGCCAACCAATCAATTCCTAAATTAAACCAATAGCCTTGGATAGTCTAGAGGTAACTTCCTGTGTGGGCATAATATCTCTTTCCAAAATCCACAAATAAGGTAATCAACTTATTCACATCTAGAGAACTCTCTCTTTTCCAAGCAACAAGTTTGGTAAGCAGGCAAGACAACCCTTTTCACATGACAGAGATGTAAGCAGAAATATCCTTGATGTTGTGCATACAGACATTTGGGGGCCTACACAAAATGTATCTCTTGGAGGCAGTTCATACTTTGTCACATTCATTGATGATTGTTCTAGAAAGCTGTGGGTATATTTTATGAAGGAAAAGAGTGAAGCTTTTGAGCACTTTAGAACTTTCAAGGCTGCAGTTGAAAGAGAAACAGGCTTGAAAGTAAAGTGCTTGAGGTCAGATGGAGGGGGAGAGTACCTCTCCAATGAGTTCAGTGATTTTCTGAGGTCTCATGGGATAAAGAGACAGTTCACATGCAGGTATACCCCACAGCAAAATGGGGTTGTAGAAAGGAAAAATAGGCATATTGCAGAAGTTGCACGCGCCTTGATGGCTGAAAAGAATATGCCTAAGCATTTTTGGTCTGAGGCTGTTCATACTGCTGTTTATATTATGAACAGAACTCCCACAGCTGCAGTTCATGGTATGATCCCCGAAGAATGTTTTACAGGTAAGAAGCCTGATGTTTCACACTTGAAAGTATTTGGTTGCATTGCGTATGTTCATGTGCCAGATGAGTTGCGGAAGAAACTAGATCCAAAAGCTGAAAAGTGTGTCTTTATTGGATACTCTTTAGAGCAGAAAGGGTATCGCTGTTACAACCCTGTCACATGTAAGTTCAGAGTGAGCAGGGATGTCATCTTTGATGAAATGAGCAGTTGGTATGCATCTAGTGGTGATGCATTGGATGTTGATGATGATCATGACACTCATGTGCAGGCTGAAAGGCAAGAATCACGGACTCTTAGTGGACCAGAGACATCATCTGGTAGTCCTTGGTCTGGGAGACTAAGGAGTATCTCTACATCTTCGAGTGCATCTAGTAGCACTACAGGTAAAGACAAAGGAAAGAATAAAGTGTCAGAAGGCATTGATGCAGTTCTTGATGGAGACTCTAGTGGCTCAGAGAGCTTGGATGATGAGCTTGGCATTCCTTCAGTGAGGACTCCAGGTGTGCAGAGAGCACATGTTAATGCAAAGACTCCATTGAGTGATCCAGTGGTATGCAGGTCTAGCAAGGTGAGATACCCTGTTAAAAGATTTGGTTTTGAAGGTTATGCAGCTCACCATTATGCTTATATGGTGAAACTAGTTGAGGATGTTGAGCCCACATGTTTTGAGGAGGCTGTTGGTCATGCTCATTGGGATGCAGCAATGGATGAGGAGATGGCTGCATTAGAGGCCAATAAGACTTGGGATCTAGTATCATTGCCAAAGGGAAAGAAAGCTATTGGATGTAAGTGGGTTTATAAGATTAAGGACAATGCAGATGGTTCTATTAGCAGGTACAAAGCTAGGCTGGTTGCAAAAGGCTATGCCCAGACATATGGCATAGATTATGATGAAACCTTCAGTCCAGTTGCTAGGATGGCAACTGTCAGATGTGTGATTGCTTTGGCAGTAGCCAAAGGTTGGAGGTTGCAGCAAATGGATGTAAAGAATGCCTTCTTGCATGGTGATTTGCAAGAAGAAGTGTTTATGGATCAGCCAGCAGGTTATGAAGATTTAGAGCATCCCACGTATGTGTGCAGGTTGAAGAAGGCACTCTATGGGCTCAAGCAAGCACCTAGATCATGGTCTGACAAGATCAGAGAGTATCTTGTTAATATTGGCTTTTATGTTTCTGATGCTGATCACTCACTTTATGTGAGAAAGGGAGATGCAGGTTTGGTCATCATAGTCATCTATGTGGATGACTTGATTATTACAGGTGATAGTGATAGTGGGATTGCTGAAGTCAAGGGTTGTTTAAAGATGAAGTTTGAGATGAAGGATTTAGGTGAACTAAGGTACTTCCTTGGCATTGAGGTGATCAGATGTGATGATGGTATATGGTTGTCCCAAAGACAGTATGGCTTGGATATGTTATCCAAGTATGGTATGACTGCATGCAAACCACTTTCAGTCCCGTTGGAGCAGAATGTAAAGCTGAGTGCTGATGTTGGGGATGAGATAGAAGACCCTACTATGTTCAGGAGGATAGTGGGGAGTTTGATCTACATGACCATTACAAGGCCAGACTTGAGCTACGCTGTTGGTCTTGTGAGTCAGTTTATGCAAGTACCTAGAAAGCCACATTTGGATGCAGTCAGACGCATATTGAGATATGTGAAGTCCACATTACATTATGGGCTTTTCTATGAGGCAGGTACAGACGTACAGGTGTTTGGATACACAGATGCAGATTGGGCTGGTAGTATGTCTGACAGACGATCTACCAGCGGATACATGTTCTCTCTTGGTAGTGCAGCAGTTGCTTGGAGCAGCAAAAAGCAATCTACAGTTGCTTTGTCGAGTACAGAGGCTGAGTATAGAGGTGCTGCTGTTGCAGCATGTGAGGTAGTATGGCTGCAAAAGTTACTAGCTGATTTGGATGTGCAGGTGGAAGGTCTAGTTGTCATTTATTGTGACAACATGAGCAGTATACAGTTGGCTAGGAACCCTGTGTTCCATGCCAGGACAAAACATATTGAGGTACACTACCACTTTGTGAGAGAGAAGGTAATAGCAGGTGAGATTGACTTGGTGTATGTCAGCACACAGGATCAGATAGCTGATATCTTCACGAAGGCATTGGGTACAGAGAAGCTTCAAAAGTTTCGAAGCTTACTTGGAGTTGCAGAGATGCAGTTGAGCTTGAGGGGGAGTGTTGAGATGACAAGCTCAACACATGCGGACATTGATGATGGACCGCCTGGTTAGATGGGTCCACACGTCTACACTTAGCACGTTGGTGGTCATTATGACTCTCACATGGCCACTCACTTATTATATTTAGGTTGTTACATCTATTTACAGCTGGCATAGTTATAGCGCCAGTCGACTAGTGTAGTCGGTTATGCATTGTTTGACTTAGTAGGCCACTTTCCTTTTATGTTGTATCTTATCTATACTTTGTGTACATTGTAAAGAGTGTGGAAGAAGAAGAAGAAATCAGCAAGAAAACGTTTTGGCCTGCATCTCTCTTCTTGTCTCTTGAGTGAGCTTCTCTTTATGCATTCTGTGTGTGTTCGGCGCAGCATCTTGAGCAACCTCCTCCACCACGCGATTCTTGACATAAACTCTGTTGGTTGAATGGTTTCAGCCCTCTGCTCTATGGACTGCCATGATGCAGCCTCATACTCTATATGTTGAATTTTTCCAGCATTTAACTCTGCTGGCTGAAAGGTTTCAGCCCTCTGCAACTCTGAAAGCTGATCAAGATCAGCCATAGATTCGGTTTGCTGAGTTTTCTCAGCCTCTGACTCTGTTTTCAGCATAAAATCAGAAATTTCCTGATACATATCCAAGGTTTGCACAGGTATGATCCTTGAACCCTTACATACATCAGTTTTCAGCATATTTCCCATCTCAGACAATGTATCTGGATAAGACATTCCTTCATACATCCCATCTACATGCTCTTCTGCTTGCAAAATACCTGCAGTTTTCAACTCTTTCTCCTTACGACCAATGTACTGCCTGGCAGCTCTAGACAAATCTGAAATTTTCTGATAACTCACTGAATTCTCTGAAGAAAAACCAACAAAATTAGTGGAGAAAGACTGGCTGCCAGGAGGCGAGATCTCCTCTTTTCTCCGCTCCGTACCACTGGCGTCTCGCAAGACAATGGTACCTAATGAAAATCCAACTCCTTCGCAGGTAGTGGTGCCTCACGCAAGGAGTCCCTGTTTCTCGGATGATTTACTCCAACAGTCATAAACTGAATAGCTCGCATACCATCCTTACTACGTATCCGTGCATAGGCTGAGCCGTCATCCATCACTTTCGTCTCCATTCTTGCTTCTGTAATGAAAGGCTGTCCAAGAATAATTGGATAAGAGCAAGAATCCTGAACAAAGCAATGATAATCCTCTTCAACATTACCAATAGAAATTCTGATGCTCAGACAAGCAGCATACATATCACCAGAAGTATTATTGGCTGCTCTCATGCGCCAGCCATGCTCTGCATCCATAGGCCACTTGCCACTCTCATAAATACCTCGAGTAATAAGATTAATCTCGGAACCATGATCGACTAAAGTGACCAAAGGAATCTGTTTCTCTCCAATCCTTACCACCGTCTCAGTGGTTGCTCTAGCCCAATGACTGCATGAAAAATGACTACGAGGAATGAGGATAGGGGTATCATCATCTTCATACTGCATAGGCTGAACTATTTTCTCCAACTGCGGATTGACAGAAGCATTCTCAACCATCACTGCATCATCATGCTCTTCCCCAAGAGCTCCATGCCATAACCTCTGTAAAGTAGGTCCTTCCATTGCATGTCGTTTCCTCCGCAAAAGATCCTGCATTTGATCCTGTATTTCTCTTCTAACAATTCCAAGAGCTTCACCAACAGTAAAAGTGACTTCACTATTCAAAATTCTTTCATGAAAAATCTTACTCATATCCGTCTGCATATCAAGGTTTGACAAGAGCTTGAATCCTGGCTCCTTTCTTGGTTGTCTCTTTTCTTTCATCTGCTTGTCTGCCATAGGTTGTTCAGGACCTGATTGAGCTGGAGAACTTGTCATAGGTGGAGCTGTAACAGGTGGTGAAACAAAGCCACCCCCTCTAGTCTTTTTGGAGGTGCTGAGACCCTCCTCATCTCTTCTTCTCTTTTCCTCAACCATGGAATCTAAACCCTGTGTTTTCGCCATATAAGCAAAAATAGAATACCTGTCAACAAGAGAATCCCATCCCGTTTCTCCTCGGATGCTGGAGCTTACACAAGTCATAGTGGATGCTTGAACTTTCCCTCTTCTCACTATCTCCAAGGCAGAGGACCATAAAGCAGAGCCTCCATCTGATTTTTGCTCAAGCTGGACTCCATAAGCTGAAGCATCTCCTCTAACACTCACATAAGCTGATCGCGCAGCCATATCATCAACGAGCTTCTTCATGCCTCCCTTACCAAAGTTTGTGTCAAGAGGAGCACCAGTCTCTGTCAGCCATATCTTCCCATCTTGTCCCCAAAACACTACGTTCTTCTTACATGCTTCCTGAAAAGCATCACAATCTCTGCAGTGTTGGTGCTCTGTACTATCGCACCAAATACATCGTCTCCCTTTTCTTTGCCCAGCTGGAAAAGCAGTCACTGGAGCAGGTGCTACAGCAGGTACTGACATAAGTTGCCCTTTTAACTTCCCAACTTCAGCTTTGACTGCCTCTATCGTCAAATCTGCCAAGCCTTTAATAACATCATCTACTGATAAGGGCACTGGAGTAGCAGGAACGGGTGGATTTACAACAGGAGGAGTAGGCTTAGGCATAAAACTTGCAGCAGGGGTAGAAGTAGAGGTCTCCAAGGATTTTTTAGAAACAGATCCTGTATTACGATGCAATCGTACCCTCCTGCGCTGCTTCTTAACAAGCGCATTCACAGCATCAATGACATGTCTCCACTCGATCTTTAAACCTGAATCGGTAGCTTGATCTTCCAAAAGATCATCCAACTTTTCCTGTAAATCAGCATCAACAGCTTCTTGTAAAAATAATTCCACTTTCTGCACCTCCAAAGCTTGCTACTCAGTTCCATCCAACTGATCATAGCGGCTCTCAAACTCTCGCAGAAGGGCAGTAAAACTGAAAGTCCCTTATTAGGCATAGAAACCCATGCTAAGAAATTCCTGTGGTTAATAAGACCTATATCCTCCAAGAAATATTCATCTTTTAATGCCTTCTTGAACTCTGTCCAACCAGCATGTGTTCCTTGAATTTCTGAAATTCGGACTTCAAGCGCGCGAACCATGATCCGCAAGAAGTAGCGGCTCCAAACGTCTTGAGAAACCCCAAAAAACTTCATCTTTTCTTCATACAAATGTAGGTAAGTTGAAACTTGTTGGCCGTTGAACTGCTTCATCTCCTGTTGGATAGCTTTTAAGGCATCCATGGCATCACTATCGCGTTTCGCGTGAGCTTGCTGCTGCACATAGGTTGTAAATGACTGAAAGAGATGCTTCATGACATTCTCATCTGTCATCTCTTCTTGCGAGTCTCCCATCTTGTTGAAAATTGACGCAACGCTTTCACGTCGGGTTCACCAGAAATGTCGTAGAGTTGGTGCAAGAGCTGTTGAACACGGGGTTCAAAATGCTGCAAGAAAAGAGGCTAACAAGAAGAATTCAATTTTTGATGCCAAAGCTCACTATATTGCTTATCAAGTTCGTAGAGTTACAACAAAGAATCTGCCAACAAACAAATTTTGTTCAAGTCCTTCAGCATGTATCTTTTGGCCTTACTCCAAGGCTCTTAAGCAAGCTCAAGCTTTCAAGCCACTAACAAAGGTAGGCAATAGAAGGTTCACAATTAGTCTCCAACCCCATGTATAAATCAGAGCAATATCAAGGGCCACCTGTACCTCAGCATTGCTGAACTCCCATAAACCTGGGTGAAATTTTGTTCAAGTCCTTCAGCATATAACTTTTGGCCTAAGGGCATAGAAGAAGAGCTGAAAAAGAACAGAAGAGGACCAATGGAGTGGGAAGTTCCTCAAAGACCCTCCAAATGAGGTGGGTAACCCTTCTCTAAGACCTTCCAAATGAACACTTCAGCAAACCTTGAAATTTGAGGCCTACATGCCCCTTTTTTTTTCCAAAACTTCCCTGGCAACATCATTGCTGTCCATATCAACATTCCCAAAACCTCCTAAACACATGCAATGTTGAGATATCGAGCTCCACTCGTGATACGCCAGGGTGACCGTTGTGTATTTATGTCACCGACTTGTCAGCAGACGCGGTTGGTACACCGCCCATGAATAATAGCTACATGATAGCTATCCTTGTCTACTCTAGTTCGTGGCTCAGTTAGTATGCCACCTTAGCTAGTTGAGTTTGGTTTGAGACCCATATATAGGGTTCTTCTATTTCTTTGTATGAGAGTTCTTTTGGCTTACACAACTAAGAAGAGAAAAACTGTTTTCAGCCTCCACCCTTGTGTGTATTCCCCCATTGTGCAAGCAAGAAAGCTACAAGTGAGACTCCTTCCTTCTCTCCCACAATCTTGACATGGTATCAGAGCCTTGTTCGTGGTAAGGAGCTCCAGAAAGCAAGCCAAGCTCGCGGTGGTCTGGTAAGAGGAGCAGTGTTGCTTTCATTTTTTGTTTTGGGAGTAGATCTCTGCAGGTAGCACAGCCGAAAATTGCAAGAGTGCATTGTCTCAGGTTGAGACGCCCTTCGCGGTGAAGCAAGAGGGCAGTATATACTGCGGGGTAGGGCTTTAGCCCTGGTGACCCTGTTTTTTTGATTTGAGGCCATTTCGGGGCCTGTTTTGGAGGCGGAAGTTTTCTGCACGCACTTAGGAAAAGGCCCAGTTTTATGCTGTGCAGCCACTGTTCTACAGGTCGGTGAAAAGTTTCTGTAGAAATTGCATCGTATGCTTGTGCGCAGAGACATTGGGAGTTAGAGAATCATCCCTGTTGCCTGTTGATGAAAAATCGTCACTAGGAAGTGACTATGTGGTCAAATACCACTTTCGTCAGTTTTGCAGATTAGCCCTTGTGAGGCTGAAGTTGTGTTCTTTGCAGTGACAAATTTTTTTGCAGTGTTCTGTAATGGCGTCTGATTCTCTTTCACAGATTGTCACTGAAAAGCTTGACAAGAACAACTTCCAAGCATGGAAGTTTAGAATGACGAATTTTGTTATGGGAAAAGGATATTGGGAATTTGTTGCAGGAAATGAAGAAGAACCAGTTCTTCCTGATGTTCCCAATCAACAGCAAATGCAGGCATTCAAAGCATCTTATGAGAGAGCCAGGAAAGTTATGTACTGGCTGTCTATCAGTATTTCAGACTCTATGATTGTGCATATTCAGGATGCAAGTACGCCAAAGGAGGCATGGGATACTCTGTCAAAGATGTATAGCACAAATACACAAGCCAGGAAAATGCAGCTCAAGCAAGAGTTGCACAATGTGCAAAGAGAAAATATGAGCATCAATGACTACCACATGAAGGTGAAGAAGATTGCAGATGCACTTGCTTCCATTGGGTCGCCAGTGGAAGATGATGATTTAGTTTCTGTGACCTTGAATGGTCTAGGAAAGGATTATGCACAGTTTCGGACATCCATTTCAGTTCGTGAAAGATTTCCTGATTTTGAGGAGTTGATCGCTCTTCTAATTTCTGAGGAGCAGAGAAATGGTGGTGCATCTTCTTCAGGAGGAACTTCAAAAGAAACTGTCTTCTACTCAAATGCTGGAAGAGGTAGAGGCAGAGGTAGAGGAGGTCGATTTGGAGGCCGTGGTAGAAATCAGAATATGCAGCAAACTCAAGAAAACCAGTCCTATGGAGGAGGACGTGGTAACTCTAGAGGCAGGGGGAGCCAAAGAGGTCGTGGTGGATGGCAAAGAGGTCAAAATGCAAACAGTAATGTTGAATGCTACTACTGTGGTAAAATGGGTCATATGGCTAAAGATTGCTATAAAAAGCAGAATGACATCATGAATGGAAAACTACAACAAGGGAATTATGCATCATCTAGTAGACAGGGTGATGACAGAAATGAGCATTTATTCATGGTGCAGCACATGAACAATTCTGTGACAGGTGCAGAAGAAAGCAATGATGTATGGTATGTTGACTCAGGTGCATCAAACCACATGACAGGTCATGCAGAATGGATGGAGGATGCAAGGAAAATGGAAAAACCAGGATTTGTGGAGATTGGTGATGATACTGCACATCCTATTGTGCAGATTGGAAAAATTCCTTCGTCTATGCAGGATGGGAAAAAGAAATACCTGTCCGATGTATTTCATATCCCAAATATCACCAAGAATCTGGTTTCTGTTGGTCAAATGGTTGAGCAGGGCTTGCAGGTCAGATTTAATCCTCATGGATGCTTTGTTGAGGATATGAAAAATAAAGGTCGCTTGATAGCAAAAGGAAAGAAGAAGGGCAGAATGTTTACATTGGATGCAGACATGTCTGAATTGAGTGCAACAATGTTTGCACATGGGACCGGTGTAGTTGCAGATATTGATATCTGGCATAAATGCATTGGTCATGTTAATGTACAACGACTTAAATCAATGCATGCCCAAAATATTGTTGCAGGATTGCCTAGATTCAAGGTTGCAGAAATGCATAAGGTATGTGAAGCCTGTCAGTTTGGAAAACAGGCAAGGAAACCATTTCCTAGACATGTTCAAGAGAGTAAGAAGCCATTGGAATTAATCCACTCTGATGTGTGGACTACTAAAGCTGCATCTCTTGGAGGCTGTCATTATTTTGTTACTTTTATTGATGACTATAGCAGAAAAGTTTGGGTGTATTTTATGAAAAAGAAAAGTGAAGTTTTTGGGCATTTCAAAACTCTTAAAGCTATGGTTGAAAAAGAAACAGGCCTGCAAATAAAATGCCTAAGGTCAGATGGAGGGGGAGAGTACCTCTCAAATGAGTTTGCAAGGTTCTTGCAGGAGCATGGCATAAAGCAGCAATATTCATGCAGTCATACCCCACAGCAAAATGGAATTGCAGAAAGGAAAAACAGACATATTGGAGAGGTGTCTCATGCCATGCTCAATGAAAAAGACCTGCCAGATTTTTATTG
Organism: Lygodium microphyllum; assembly: GCF_053477565.2. Taxonomy (NCBI): domain Eukaryota; kingdom Viridiplantae; phylum Streptophyta; class Polypodiopsida; order Schizaeales; family Lygodiaceae; genus Lygodium; species Lygodium microphyllum. Next base: position 50,048,038 of record NC_141150.1, on the reverse strand, counting down.
GGCTGAAGCAGTTGCTACAGCAGTCTACATAATGAACAGGACTCCCACTGCAGCAATACATGGAATGACTCCAGAGGAGAGGTATACTGGTAGGAAACCAGATATTTCTCATTTGAAAATTTTTGGTTGCATTGCCTATGTACATGTGCCAGATGAGTTGAGATCCAAGTTGGATCCAAAAGCTGAGAAGTGCATCTTTATTGGTTACTCTCTGTAGCAAAAAGGGTATAGATGCTATACCCCTTCTACTCGTAAGTTTACAGTGAGCAGAGATGTTGTTTTTGATGAGATGAGTAGCTGGTATAAACCAGTAAATGTGATTGATGATGTAGATGCACAAAATGGTAATACTGCACAGAATTCACAGCAGCAGTCACAAAATATTAGTGGACCTGGAGCGTCCTCTAGCAGTGGTTCACATTCTTCGCCATGGATAGGCAGATTGAGATCAGGAGAATCTTCTCAAAGTAATGCAGATAGTGGTATGCAGGTATCACGAAAAGGAAAAGAGAAGGTAGATCAGCCCATGTTTGATGTGAATGCAGGTCACTCTTATGTGGATGGTGAATCCAGTGGCTCAGAACAGAGCATTGATGATGAGTTGGGTATTCCTTCTATTGTTACACCTGGAGTAAGGAAGACCAGGGATGTTTTGAGAGCACCTGGGAGTGAACCCACTTTGCGCAGGTCTACCAGAGTTAGGTATCCTGTGGATAGGCTGAAATATGATGGATTTACAGCCATTCACTATGCATATATGGTCAAGGTGATACAGGAACCAGAACCCACTTCTTTTGAGCAAGCCATGGGAAAAGAAAAATGGGAGAAAGCCATGGATGAAGAAATGGATGCCTTGGAAGCAAATGCTACATGGGAATTGGTACCTTTGCCTAAAGGTAAGAATGTAATTGGCTGTAAGTGGGTTTATAAGGTGAAGCACAATGCAGATGGTTCTGTGAACAGATACAAGGCAAGATTAGTAGTCAAGGGGTATGCACAAACATATGGCATTGACTATGAAGAAACATTCAGTCCGGTTGCAAGGATGGCAACCGTAAGAGCAGTCATTGCTATGGCTGCATCAAAGGGATGGTCTTTACATCAGATGGATGTAAAGAATGCCTTCTTGCATGGTGATTTGCAAGAAGAGGTCTATATGGAGCAGCCACCAGGTTATGTGCATGCTGTTCATCCTGAGTTTGTTTGCAGGTTGAAGAAAACTTTGTATGGCTTGAAGCAAGCACCTAGAGCATGGTCTGACAAGATAGGACAGTATCTTGTCACTATTGGCTTTCAGATTTCCAAGGCAAATTTCTCACTTTATGTGAGAAAAACAGAGAAAGGTATTATGCTGCTTGTCATTTATGTTGATGATTTGATTATGACAGGTGATAGTGATGAAGATATCCTTCATGTGAAAATGCTATTGAAGCAGAAGTTTGAGATGAAGGATTTGGGAGAGCTGCGTTATTTCTTGGGCATTGAGGTGATTAGATCACCAAGTGGAATACAGCTCTTGCAGAGGCAATATGGATTGGACATGCTGTCCAAATATGGGATGACAGGCTGTAAACCTATTTCAGTTCCTTTGGAGCAGAATGTGAAGCTAAGCGCAGATGCAGGTGAGCTTCTGGAAGACCCTACTATATACAGACGTATAGTAGGAAGCTTGATTTATATGACTATTACCAGGCCAGATTTGAGCTATGCTGTTGAATTGGTAAGTCAGTTTATGCAGGCTCCAAGGAAATCGCATTTGGATGCGGCTAGACACATACTCAGGTATGTGAAGTCCACATTGCAGTATGGACTATTTTATGAGACTGGGGTTCAGATATAGCTGCATGGATACACTGATGCTAATTGGGCTGGTAGTATTTCTGATAGACGATCTACCAGTGGATATGTGTTCTCTTTTGGGAGTGCTGCAGTCACTTGGAGCAGTAAGAAACAGCCTACAGTTGCCTTGTCGAGCACAGAGGCTGAGTACAGGGGTGCAGCAATGGCTGCATGTGAGGTAGCTTGGTTGCATAAGCTATTTTATGATATGCATCAGTCTACAGATGGGCCAGTTGTCATTTATTGTGACAACATGAGTAGTATACACTTGGCAAATAACCCAGTCTATCATGCTAGAACAAAGCACATTGAGGTGCATTATCACTATGTGCGGGAGAGGGTTTTACTAGGTCTTATTGATCTAGTTTATGTCAGCACAGAGGATCAGGTAGTTGATATATTTACGAAGGCATTGGGCACAGAGAAGCTGCGCAAGTTCAGAGACCTGCTTGGTGTGCAGGAATTGGGATTGAGCTCGAGGGGGAGTGTTGAGATATCGAGCTCCACTCGTGATACGCCAGGGTGACCGTTGTGTATTTATGTCACCGACTTGTCAGCAGACGCGGTTGGTACACCGCCCATGAATAATAGCTACATGATAGCTATCCTTGTCTACTCTAGTTCGTGGCTTAGTTAGTATGCCACCTTAGTTAGTTGAGTTTGGTTTGAGACCCATATATAGGGTTCTTCTATTTCTTTGTATGAGAGTTCTTTTGGCTTACATAACTAAGAAGAGAAAAACTGTTTTCAGCCTCCACCCTTGTGTGTATTCCCCCATTGTGCAAGCAAGAAAGCTACAAGTGAGACTCCTTCCTTCTCTCCCACAATCTTGACATGCAAGCCATAGCTCAAGGTCTATCCACACCAGATAGATCAGTCATCCCTAAACAATCCTCTGTTTTTGGGCATTCAAATTTCTCCTTGAACACTTTTAAATCAATGACCTTGTTGATTGGCATCAGAGCTTCAACAGCTAGTCCAAAACCATGGAGAATGTGGACCAAATCTCTCACACAACTGGCGTTCCCCAAAGCCATATGACATCTATATTGGAATTCTGAATTCGCCATGTGAGGAACAGGCTCAGAGTTATCAATTACACAACCGCAATCAACATGACAAAAACCCAAAATTCAGAGAGGTCTCTGTAATCTCAGAGCTTGCAAACGAGCTCATCATAAACAGATCAAGCAACGGTGATCGGGCGCTGGGGAAGCATCTTTTGTTGCTGTTGAGGGTCTTTGGGCTACTGGAAGTCCTCCATGTTGTAGATGATGGTGATGTAGAGGGCGCAGGTGGGGCATCTGGCAATCTCCTTGCGTCACATGCGCACCATGTTAGTGAAGAATTCGACTAGATTTTTAGCAGAGGTGTCCACGATCTGCACGAGAGACTTTAGATTGACGGTCCAGAAAGAATCGTTCCGATGGAGAATTGAAGATGAATGCGTTTCTTGACCGCTAAACATGCCATAAAACCTCGCAATGGAACAAACGAGATACATAGTATATGCCCTTGCTCCCTTTGTCCTCTAGTGCTGGCAGCAGATTTCGGAAGAGAGATAGCGACCCCAAAATGAAGGCGTCACACCTGTCCCTTGGCATCCAAAAGCCTCCATCTCCCCCCTTGATCAGTTCTCATTCTCATCAAGCTCCTCATCTCGATCATCTGCAGCCTCAATCACTTCTGTCAACTGCTTTTTTTCTTTGGCATTCTCGGTATGTCAATCTTTTAAATCGGTGAGTGATAGCCGCTTGAAGTTCATAGCTCCACGCACCATGTCTGGGGCGTCAACTAGAGCCCTGTTCTGGTCGAAGACATCGACAATGACCACCAGTTTTCCATAGCTTGGACCATAATTCCATAGCAATGCGCCCCCCTTTCATGGTAGTAGAACGAGCCAGAAAAAGCTCCCCCTTTGACCAGAATAGGCTAGCCTCCCAAAAAGGCCCAACAAATTTAGTTGCTCCTATTAGCAAGGACTTAAACCTTCGCTGGTAACTTCTCCGACAACCTTCTCTGATGCATCCAATATCTCTGAGTGACCACGTGGAGGAGCCCCTGTGGCTATTAGACCAACCCTGCAAATGGCATCTTTGTAACAGCAGCATCATTTATCTTGCCTCTGACTGAAACTTTCAATTTTGTGCCATTCTTATGATTCCTTGAACTTACATAACCCATGGCTATGTTCTTCTTCAAGAATGCTTTATCCCGCATGTTACGTTGGCCTTGTTCACGTGCAACCTTTATCTTCATAGCTTAAATGTAAGCTTCCTTTGATTCCACGGTATCCTGCAGTTTTCTTGGAGTTCATCATTGAAATTAACAGCTTGATAATATTCTTTGACATCATTTTTTCATATTTTTCTGACACACACAACATGCACACAAATAGAAACACACACAAACACAAACACACAAGTGGAGTATGTACATTGGATGCGGGTACTGATAAGGACAAAAAAATAATGCAGCAATCAAACACAATGAAACACACGCGAAAAGATAACACAGATGCACAACAAAAATGGGGGTGTTTACGGCTCGGATGCACAGCAGCACGACACCGTTAACAATCTGTCCAACTCCGATTCACTTCTCTTTCCACTCCTGCAATAATCTTTTGACCAAAAACGTCCATCTCAGCCCATCCCCCTCTCTTTTACATTGATGCATAAGAATAATCCACAAAAGAAGAGGAGAGAGAAATACTAAAATGAGATCTTGCTGTGCATCAAATTCAATCATTCTTGAAGCAATAAAAAGTGAAAAAATGGTGGAGATCATAGCCAAGAGGATGTGTTTTCAATGTTGGAGGCCTATTGATGCTCTTCCACAGCCACCGTTGGACGATCCATCCAACTCCGATTCACTTCTCTTTCCACTCCACATCATCGTTTGACCAAAAACGTCCATCTCAGCCCATCCCCCTCTCTTTTACATTAATCCATAAGACAAAAGGAGAGAGGAGAGAGAAAGACTAAAATGAGATCTTGCTGAATAGTGTATCAAATTCAATCATTCTCGAAGCGAAAAAGAGCAAAAAAATGGTGGAGAATATAGCCAAGAGGATTCCCCTGATCATTGCAGGGTCAAAAATTGAATTTTTTAAGCATGGCAGGGGTGCCGAAAAAAATAGCACCCCCGCCTTCCCCCCCCCCCGTTTTGCATTTTGTGGCTCTTCAAATCTACCAAGCCAAAACAAGCTTAAAGCTTGGCTTTAAAAAAACTAGTTTAAGTTTTTGGTTTCACACTTCCTGCCAATTGGATTTTTTTTTTTGAGGGGGCAAACATGCTGCTCTTGGAATTCAAATCTGTCTAGATGGTTGGCTTTGTGATGTTGAAATCTACAAACTTGGCCACTGTGATGCACTGTCTGGCTCCCGGATCATATGGTTGCTTCATAATGTGAAACCTTGTGGGGATTAAATGGGGGGTCAAACAGACTCCGATCAACAGACCGAGACTTGCATTGGGTTTTTGGCATCAAACTTCATCTAGAAAAACTCCAGCTCATCGATCCGCAATCGTTTCATTTTGCATGAAAATTTGGTCTTTTACGGCCTCCGGGGCTCTTTTTTGCTTCAAAATTTACCTTTAAAATCCGCTCTCATTAGCGACCACGGGATAGGGTGACTCACCACGAACTAATCTTCACAAATAACAACCATGAAAAGCATCAAGCTGCCACAAAAAAATACTCAACAAAGCACAAGAACAACTCTCACCCTACCCCCCAACAATACCAAGGCATGAAAATCTTACAAGGATATGCCCGGCATAATCTAATAGAAATCTAGAGCGAGTCGCTAACCAACTGCTCTAACACAGACTAGCTAAGAGAACCATCAAAGAGATCATCCTAGTGGTAGTTTGAATTATCTTCCTAACTTACGACAACTGGACCAAGAACTCCTACAAGGTGAGAACTCCTATAGCCTAGTCATCATATATTTTCTTTTAACACATTGATCTTTCAAGATTTCCATACTCGGGCGTGTAAAAAGGAGGGAGCTGAGCATAGAGTGACCCAAGGAGAACAGGGCATTGGCCTCAGGTCCTAATTCGGTACCCAAGAACCTACCAAACTCTCGCGAGGTGACACTTACTCCTTTTCTTTTCCGCTCACTTTTATTTTTGCTCCAACCTTCCTTATACTTTATTTGGCTAGATGCTGCCCCTAGGAAGACAAGGCATCGGCCTTGGGACTCATCCCTAGGAACCTACTAGGTCTTTGTAAGGCGATAATCAATTACTTTTAGGGTTTTTTTTTTCTTCCTTTTCTTTTCTCGGAGAGGGGTTAGAACCCCTTTTTACACTCCTATGTAATGTTATCTTTAGATATAGTCAGAACTTTATATTCTTTTCTATTTTGGTAGGCTTCTCTAACTGCCTCACACTAGCAAGTACTTCTTAGAACAGTTGTCTAACAAGCTAGGAAGGACAGGGTCACTAGGACTTCCTTCGAAAACAGGTCTTTAATTCTTAACAATGACTTGACCGGAGGTAGACAATTACTCAAACCTCCCTCAGATATACCTAACCAAACCCTAGGACTTCATGCCTTGATTTTCGGTCCCCACAAAGAAAAGAAAATAACCCCCACATACACATATAACATTATCAGCATAAAGGAAAAACTCGAAAAGGTGACGAAACCTGGAATGTCCACAAGAAGCTCCCACACAAAAAAGCCTCCCTCCAGGCACTTCATCGAACCTGTCTGATGCAATCACTAAAATAGACAACCATTAAACATATCTGCACCAAATAGACATAGGGCCCTCTTGGCCTAAAGGAATATAGTAGTTCACAACCAACAAACTAGCCCTCTTGGCCTAAAAGAATTTAACAGGAGATCTTAACTGAAAGGACCCTCTTGGCCTAATGAAATAATACACGTCACTACCATTCAACATCGTATTGCTGAAATAATCCCTTGGTCCTAGCATGACTCTATTACAGCACAAAACCAATGAACGATAAGTGCTCCTCAAGCCCTACACTAAGTGCATCAGGTTATTAGCTAATCCCCTTGCATCAATAGCAAGGGGTGTCCAATGAATATGACGATACACAATCCTATGCATCCATGACAAAGTAGGAAAGTGCTCACTTGCTACCTGACTCAGCCCAAACTAACCTTCGGTGGCTAAAATATGACGTGTCAACAAGAAGACCCCAAAGCAGTCCAAGGTTAATGTTAGGAGGTAATTGTAAAGGCTCCCCTAGACCACAATTGAAAAAGACATCTTCAACGAAAGCATAATTAGCCAGGGAATCTGCAAAGCGATTCCACTATCGAGGAACTAATTAACAAGTCATCGACTCAAAAATATACAACATATCAAAGGCTTCATGATGGTACATCCGTAAGATGGAATCTTGCACACTGTAGGTCCCATTTAGCTAATTGATCACTAACTGCAAGTCACCTTTAAACAATAATTGGTGGATACTACCACATCGGGCTACATTCAGCCCCATGATCAAGGCCTTGTATTCTGCCATATTATTAGTAAAAGAGGGTCCTAAATAGACTCCCATCTTCATGACAACCCTACATCGGGGATCTTTAATGACCACATCAATGCTTGCATGTTTAGCGGGCCCTCTAGAAGCTCCATCAAAATACAGAGTATGGATCCAATCTTCAATGATAGGCCACGCCATACTAATCAACTCACTCGTACTTATGATAATCAAAATCAAACCAAGAGAGAGGATATATAACAGGTACAATACCTCTTTCCTCGCTGAACTCGATAGGAATGCTAGTCAGAATTCATTGACAATGGTGGTAGTAGACCTTAGTCTCCAACGTAAAAGACCCATCTTGCCACTCAATAATCTGATATCCTTTACTTCACCAGATCACTCAACCTTGGTGGTAGCATTGCTTTAGATATGGATGCTCCATATATGGAATGATTCGTGCCATTCGCTCATCTTGATACCTACTACACATTAAAGCTAAATCCTGAAGGACCTGCACAAGAACCAAGCCCCATGTCAACTCTTACACATAGTAAGGCTTCAACTTATTAAAATTAACTTTAGTCTTAAACTCTACCCCCTACAAATATGCTAGAAGGGCTGTAGAGCCATTCTTCCTTGAACATACAATCTTGTATGGTCCATCCCACTTGGGTTCTAGTTTACTTGGGATCATAATATGACACCAACAGGCCTTTCACAAATTTGTACTACTTGGCTCGAAGGTCGTGAAGGGCTTTCATTCCCCGCTTTCCTACTTCTTGATGCAGTAAAGCCTACAACCAAATCTCATCAAGATATGCAAGAGAAGTATATGGTTCTTGTAACACCTCTGCCTCTCCCAACAACTGATTGAGAGTGAAATGCACAGTGGGAAGCTCTATTTTTAATAGAAAAATGTACTCCTCCCCATACAGTAGCTTGAACGAGGTGTGGCATGTAGCTCTCTTAAATGTCATGTTGTAAGCCCACACTACCACATAATTTCTTATCCCAATCACACTTGCTTTCCGATACTATCTTGATAAGATTTCCACCAACTATTTATTTGTACTCTCCACTTGGCCATTGGCTTGAGGATGATGCAAGGTAGTCTTGTTGTGCTTCAAAGCTTTAGTCAAAGCTACTATAACTTTATTCAAGAAGTAGGTCCCTCGATCAGACACTATCTCCTTCGATGGACCAAAATGACAAACAATTTGCTCCATGATGAAACTGGCCAGCTCCTTAGCATTATCCTTCATCATTGCTTGAGCTTCAGACCACTTTGTAAAGTAGTCTATTGTCGCTACAATAATATACCACCTTCGCATAGTCGATGAAGGGTATATTGGTCCCACAAAATCGATACTCAATTTCTCAAAGGGTAATGTAACCAAAATAGGGTTTAGAGGTCGCTTATGATTTTCCCTTGCATCACCGCGCTTAACATAACTAAAAGCATCTTGGAAAATTGATGGCCACCAATAGCCAGCATGGAGAGATTTTGGGCAGTAAGCCATCCACCAAAATGTCCCCCACATGTTGAATCATGGCACTCCTCAAGAATGAATGGTACCTCATCAGGTACTACACAGAATAGCGATAAATGTCATCTACTCCTCTTCGATACAAAATACTGCTATAATCGAAAAGTGTAATGCTTGTTCTTTAATAATGTGTTATAGTTGCATACCAGGAAGGGATGGAAGCTGTATCCAACTTGAATAAACCTTAAATATCAATTCCTTCCGCCAAAATTTCCTTGGGTTCCCTGAAATCCACAAGACATTCCACAATACCTTGCAACTTCAGTGGCTTACTCCTAATCTCATGATCAAACTCTTGCAAAGTGATGAACCTCTTTGCTAAATGGTTAGGCGGCTCCAACTTATTCATCCAACAGTCTAAGTCCTTCCGCCTTCATAAGGAATACTACCTTCTCATAGAGAATATAATGCCTAGATTTCTTTGTGGCAAAAACAATTCTAAGGCACAATTTCTCCATGTACGTATAGTTGACTTCAAATATCCCCAACTTCCCGCTAGCAAAGGAAATTGGATGATATCATTTTTCTTCCCATATTTGGGCCAAACAGTAGCTGATACTATGCATTGTGGCTACTAAAAAGATATAGAACACTTCACTCTTCAAGGTGCTCTTTGAGGATTGGCAATTTCACTAATTCCTACTTCACGTCCTCAAATGATACTTGACAAGCTTCATTCCACTCAAACAGACAGTTAAAAGATAGGAGGTTTATCAATGGAAACACTCTTTCTGCCAGTGCATTGATAAATCTCTGATAATATCCCACTGATGATAGAAAGCTGTGTACCTCTTTTGGAGTATGTGGTGGACTCATAGCGACTATAACCTTTATCTTTCTAGGGTCGATGTCACAATACCAGCCAAACTAGTCACATGCCCCTATAACAATCCATAGGGCACCCCAAAGATGCACTTCGGGGGTTAAGAGCAATGTAGAACTGTCTACACTACTCAAAACATTTTCTTAGAATGATCAATTATCTTTCCCTTATGGTGGCTGCCCCAGATCATCGATAAAGACTTTTAACTCCTCTAGGGAGATATCACGGAAAGTCTTACCCACTGTTCGTTGCCAAGAACCAAGTGCATTGCATAGACCAAAGGCCATCACATGATACACAAAAGTATCGAAGATAGTGATAAAGGTTGTTTTCAGCTTATCTTCCTCCACAATAGCCATTTGGTTGTATCCAACAAAGCAATCCATAAAGGAATAGATTCCCCTACTCGCTAACTAATCCAAAAAATCTAATCAATGAATGGTAATAGACAGTAGGCCTTAACCATCTGCTTGTTAAGCTCTCTAAAATCTATGTAAAGCTAAATTTGATTATTCTTCTTCTTTCTTAATAACAACCAGTGAACACCATTCTATGTGTTGAACTGGAAATATTAGGTCAGCTTTCCATACTTTTGTTAATTCTTCGAAGAGCCTGTCCCTTAATTCAAAAGGCATACGCCTTACTCTTTGTCGCACAGGGTGGTTACCTTCCTTTAAGGGGATAGTATGAACAACCAAGCTGGGAGGAATACCTCTCAGCTCATCATAACTCAAAGCAAGGATGTCGCAAAATTCCTAAATCAAGGACACATAGTTCTCTCTTTCTTCCGAACTGAGCATGGACCCTAATTTGATTGGCCGTGAATCATTCAGTGTACCAAGGTCTAACTCAATTACATCTGCATCCCTTATCCTCTCCTGAGCTTCTATTGGCTCATTTAAGGTTACTTGGTAGATATTCTCTGTAGTGGACCCCTTGTTAGATTCGTCACTAGATGACAACTCACTAGCAGATGGAGCATATAGCGTGTCTAACTCTGACGAGGATAGAGGAACTCTCTCACTTTGAGGAGATTCAGGATACGCATCTACCACCATACGTCTAGCACCTCTACCAAAGATTAACCAACCAACGGGTATATCAACCTAACATTCTACTTGTAAAATCCATGGTCTACCTAGAAATACTTGATAGCTAGGTTTTTCGGCAAACCTAATGACCCCAAAGTCTAGAATGCATTCCACATTGGCGATCACATGGACTTTAGTAATGCAACCCTCAGGTTGTCTTAAACTATCATTAATCATTCAAAGAATCGTGGAGGTATCTTTTTTTATTTCTAATCCCAACCTCATCAATTCCAAACTCATAAGTTGACAAAGAATCCAGTGTCCATAATAGCATGATCCACTAATATTCCATCAACATATGCTGCTACCCTTGGGCAATGCTTTTCAACATGTTCAAACCAATCATCACCTACTCATGCTATTCCTAAGGGCTCAACAATATAGCTAGTGCAAAGAATCTTCTTAAATTTTTTATGCACTCCTGGAGAGAACTTAATTAATTGTAGGAGGTTTACATCCGACCTAGCTTTGAAAAGAGAACTTGCTAAATCAAATTCATGATAGCTAGCAAGAGCTAGCTTTTATTGATAGACCATTCTCTCCTTTGGTCTTTGAACCAGTTTTGGTGCCTCTTTCTTGGCTTTTGCTTTCTTCTTTGGCAACTCCTTATCCTTCTTGGGGTCGGCTTTACTATCTACGGCTTTGAGAGGTCCTCCTTCCATATCGGGATTAAGGACTTGCATCCCCTTATCATCTTGCTTAGGGTTTTTGTCGATAGGTTTTATCTTGTCTTTATCAACTTCCTTATCCTTTTTCCCTCTCATAACAACTCCTAGGTTAGAAACTTCAGTGCCCTTGACACAAACAACTTCTATAAGACTGACTCCACTGCCACTATGCAACTCCTTGACCATAGCTTTCCCTCTTTGTAATATTTGTTTTGGTCATTCATCTTGCTAAAGATTATTTTGGACCTGGTTGTTTACTTCCTTTGCTAGAGAGAACTAATCGTGCTCCAACAGGTTCTAGCTAAATGGCCAGACTTCCACATATGTCGTATTTCACATTGGGAAAATTCCTAGGGAAATGTTGGCCGCCACACCACTTACAACAACTAAATCTTGAGGGGGCGCCCTCTTTAGGGTGTTGACTCCCTATCAAATTTTGTTGTTGCTTAACGAAATTGACATCAATATCTATTTGCCTATATTTTTTGCTAATCATGTCAGTATAGTACTTCATCATATCCTTAACTTCGCCAAGGACATTCGAGCCACTTGACTCATAGCCGCAATCGTCTACCTATCGTTCCATTGGTCTCATCACTTGGTTAGGAATTGGCTATTGATTTCCTGGAACAATGGTAGGATTTATTGTTTGGCTTCCAACATTTGGTGGAGCCATCTCACCAGCCATAGGCATGGTCACATTGGGAGGAGATGGCAACATAGGCACATTTACAATCATGCTTCCTCTCCCATTAGGAGGACTCATGGGCATCCCTTGATTGCCATTTGTCAATGCTAAAGTATTTCCAACACCTAACTTGGATTCTAGTTTTCCCTAGAGGTATAAGCCCCTTGTAATTGTGATTCTACCTCCTCTATCCTTGTAATAGCCATATCAATGTCGGCAAGAGCAACACTGCTCAATGGCACTTGAATGTTAAAGTCTAACCCATTCAAAAAGTATTGCAACTGAGTAAGAAGCTGGGATAGAGATATATGTTTGCAACTTACGGAATACTTCCTTCAGTTTCTTGGCATACCCACGAACATTTTTGTGAGGTTCTTGATGTGTTACATTAAGGACACGTAGCCAATACACAGACCTCCCCTTTCAAGGGAAAATTCTCTTCAAAAGGCCGCAAAGAAAAAGTCAATCATAGTTATGGATCCACCTTCTAGGTTGTGATACTATACTACAGCTCGTCCTTTCAAAGTCATATTAAAGAACATCATCAAATGTCCTTCATCTTGAATCCAACAATTAAACATTAACTTTTGGATTTCATTGATATGAAGTTCCACATCTTCCTATGCTAACCCATTAAAAAGGGGTCGGGGAAATCCTAAGGCTGACAAGTCTAGTGTCCTTGCTAGGATTGCAATGGGTTGCACCATAGTAACGATCGGATTCATTAAGGGAGTTTGAACGATCGGAACTATTACCCCACTCGAAGTGGACAGATTGACTGGAAGAGGGGAAGTACTAGAACTTCCTCCTCCTAACGGACTATGTGTCAAGCTAGGGTTACGAAGACCCCGCCCTTGTAGGGATATTGGACCACTCATTTGCGGAGAGAATATCTTCTAATAATAGAGCCCGCATTCTAGCCCTTTTTCAGCTCTTTCTTGCTTCTATAGCTTGGCTTTTGAATTTGTCTCACTGCCTTAACTAAACTAATAAACCGGTCCCTATTGACCAATATTTAAAAACTACCACTTATTAGCGGCTCTAGGAAAATGCACCACCTGTCGGGACCTAAAACAAGCCTGATACTAGCTTTAAGACACTAGTCGGGCCTCACTACTCACCTAAAACCACCCTACACGGCCTTGCAGCCAAGAGCATCTAAGAACTTTGCATTTGTAGCAGTTTTTGTAGTCCAATAAATAATTCTTTTCCTACTCCTCAAAAGGATTCCCTAAACATGTTGGTGCTATACACCACGTAGCACACACACAGGGAGCACCCCTCGGTTTGATCCTCACTCCGGCTCCACTGCGGCTCTCCTATACCTCAGGGATTGGCCCCAAGATGCACCGTGAACATAAAACACATTCAAAACAAAGTCCACTCTTTTGATAAAACGATCCAGGAGATGATATATATAAACCTCACCAAATAACTCCCAAGGAACTGAATATCTAGCCCTACAGCTTGGGATACCTCACACTCTCAGTGCCGATCATTACTCATACAAATAGGTGCTATGCATCTAGGATACGATACCATGAGGTGCATCAATGCAAGGTGAATATGACCATCATGTTCAAAAAAATATTAATTGAAAATCAGCAATGTGAAAGTGCAAAGACAATTCCTTTCATGATTTCCTCTTCTACTATGCGACTGCTTCGTTGCTTAGGGCTAGCACTGAATTTCCTTACACTACTAGTCTCTTTAAATTCTAAACAACTACAAACCCTATATGATATGCACCATCAAACATTAGCATTTAACGAACTTCAACTACTCAACAACCCCGTTACTCCCTACCGTTTAAAATTTTGCTTGCATTGATAGGTGTAGACATGGTTTTTTATGTGTTTTTCTTTATTGAAAGCAGTAAAAACTCACTCTAATAAAGAAATGGGACTGAATTGAGGCTAACCCTCATGCTTCAACTTTATTATACGATCACACATATTAATCTTATTTTTTCGCATTTTTATGATGCAAAAAATCTAAATTTCTCTATTTTTCTTTAATTTTTTCTATTTATTTATAGAAAATTACAAATAATTATTTATTTTCAAGTGTAGGCTGATTACTCTTATAGAAAATGATTTTCTTAGCATATTTTCATTCCATGCGAATGGCAAATGCACTCCAAAAACCACATATTTTTCCTAAAACCGCCTAGTCTCGGGTTTTGCATGTTTTGCATGCAATTATTATACGACTAATTTTTTTATGATTCTTTTAATATGACTGATCAAACAGAGAATTGACAATCAAATCCAAGCATTAATGACCATTTCAAACAAGAATCTATCATAAAACGGTAAAATCTACATTTTTCTCATAAAATCGCTCATTATGACACATGTTTTTTGATGTTGGAGACCAATTGATGCTCTTCCATGAGTGTGAAAATTCATCCAATTCCAATTCACTTCTCTTTCCACTCCTGTATCATCATTTGACCAAGAATGTCCATCTCAGCCCATCCCTCTCTCGTTTACATTGATCCATAAGAACATTCCACAAAAGGAGAGAGGAGAGAGAAATACTAATTTGAGATCTTGTTGAATAGTGCATCAAATTCAGTCATTCATAAAGTGATGAAGAGCAAAAAAATGGTGGAGATCATAGCCAAGAGGGTTTCCCTGATCATTGCAGGCTCAAAAATTGATTTTTTAATCATGGAAGGGGTGTTGAAAAAAACAGTGCCCCCCTCCTTGCCCCTCCCCCCACTTTTTGCATTTTGTGGCTCTTCAAATCTACCAAGCCAAAACAAGCTTTAAGCTTGCCTTTAAAAAAGCTGGTTCAAGTTTTTGGTTTCGCACTTCCTGTGAAGTGGATTTTTTTATTTTGAGGGGGCAAGTGCACTCGAAATTCAAATCCGTCTAGATGGCTGACTTCGTGATGTCAAAATCTATAAACCTGGCCATCGGAATGCACTTTTTGGCTCTTGGATCATATAGTTGCTTCATAATGGGAAACCTTGTGGGGATTAAATGGGAGGTCAAATAGACTTTGATCGATGAACTGAGACTTGCATTGGGTTCCTGGCATTAAACTCCATCTAGAAAACTCAAGCTCATCAACCCACAACCGTTTCATTTTGCATGAAAATTCGGCATTTTATGGCCTCCGGGACTCTTTTTTGCTTCAAAAATTGCCTTTAAAATCCACTCTCAAAAAAATTGAAGACTTGAATGAAAGACAAGTGCAACTTCAAATAGAACACCCTATGCATCTAGGCCCTATGCTTCAAGAGATGCAAGACCAGATCTGAGACTTGCAGAATAATAGAGGAAGTGATTAGATGATTCTGTGTGTTTATCAACCCCCAACAAGAGAACCCAAGATCAGCATGCGGCCATAGAAGTTGAATGGTGACTACAACAAGTAAAGCTCTATATCTGCATGCAGCTGGATAGGTATCCAAATGATGCTTCCAAGGTGAGATTCATTGGGGCTTTGCTTTGTGGTGAAGCTTTATCATGGTTCGCCCCAATCTTGGAAAAGAATATGCTAGTACTTCATAACTATGAGGCATTTCTTTGCAAGCTCACTTCCACATTTAGAGATGCAGACACCGGTCGAGTAGCAGAAACAAAACTTTGAAAGCTATGACAAGGTAATGGCCATGCCTCTGCTTATGTGTTTGAATTTAGGCAATTGATCTGTGACCTCACTTGGCACGAGGAGTATTTTATTAGCCAATTTAGATGGGGTCTTTGAGATAACATCAAGGACCTCATGCTCACTATGCCTCCTCTGTGGCAAAAACACTCAATAACGATTATAACATGCAAGCCATCCAGTGTGATAATATATTGTTCGATAATTAAGAAGCACGAAAAGCGAGAATGATTAAGGCCTCACCAATGGAACACCCAACCCCAATCAGAGACCCAATTAGAGAAGAAACCAAGCTCAAATCGATGCAAATAGATAATACCAAATTCGAGCCATTGATCCCACAAGAAAAGCAAAGATGAAGAGAGAATCATCTATGCCTATATTGTGGAAACCCTAGACACATCACCCTAAATTGCCCAAATAAGAGGGCAAGAGCCCTAAGAGTTGCTGCAACCACCCTTGAGCAGGAAAACAAAGATGACTGATTCTCAATGAGACTGCACAACTCGACCTTGATATAAGAAAGGGTCTCTTGATTCCAGCCACACCTACGGAGACTTTCCTTGTTACAATTCAAATGATCCTGCCGAGAAAGACCCTTTCCCTCAAAGCCCTAGTTGACTCTGGGGCTTTCACACGTTTCATTAATGATGGCTTTGTGAATAAATACCAGAGTCCAATACTCTAAAATATCAATCCTACACCAGCTGAAGTCATGGGGATGGAAGACCTCTAGCATCTGGAGATATTACCAAGGAAATCCAATCACTCAGGGTGACTCTTGGTGATCACAAATCTCATGTATGTTTAAATATCATATCTAGTCCCATAAGTCCAATCATCCTTGGGATACCTTGGCTAAAGAAACACAACCCAAAAATTGATTGGGTTAAGCAAAAGATTACATGTCGTGAAAATCAAGGAAAGTCATTATATCTAGGAGCCAAAGCCTTTATGCATATAGCAAGGCAACCGACCTACATGATATATCATATACCAGCTCAAGCATCTAGTAAGGATGAGTTAGTCAAGCTACCAAGCCAGTATCAATAATTCCAAGATGTATTTGAAAAAAAGAATGCAAATCTCTTGTCTGAGCATAGACCATACGATTGTACTATAGAACTCCATGAGGGGGCTCAACCACCTTTTGGACCCATCTACTACAAGCTATCCCCTGAGGATGAACTAGCTAAACTACACAAGAATATTGATGAGAACTTAGCCAAGGGGTTTATTAGGCACTCAAAGTCTCTTGTTGGAGCCCCAATTCTATTCGTGAAGAAGAAATACGGGTCACTCCAAATATATGTGGATTCTCAAAGACTCAACAAGATAACAATCAAGAATTGATACCCTTTTCCATTGATACTAGAGCTCTTGGAAAGCCTTGGAAAATCCAAGATCTTCACAAAGATTGATCTATGAGTGGTGCGCAGATCGGACACAGATAGCTCACGTGGTGAATCCCGGAAGGTCCCCAAGAACAAAGTACTCTACTTTTTAGCACAAAAACCCATGTAAAAGCAAGCACGACAAGAGGCAAGAGACAAATTGGGTTCAATCTCCCCCATGCCTTGTGTGAGCGCTTCACAAAGCATGTATTTAATGTATATTTCCAATCTTCATGCTCAATAATAGCCCAATTACAAAAATATGACAAGCTTTTAGCTTTTTGAGTTTGCTTTCTACCAAAAATAGGAAAATAAAGCTAATGGACGGTGCCCATAGAATCTGGCACGCCCAATCTCAATGTCCAAATAGAAATAACATATCTAGGCGCATAAGCGCATACAAAATAATAATAAATAATCGATGTCTCTATAGACATAACAAAATATAGGCGTGGCGCCTATCAAAATCTAGTCCAAAAGTCGAAAACCCGCTAGACTCCAATGCTTTCCTCCGCCACTGCTGCTATCTCTACACATCAACTGAAGCATTCACAATCGTTAGTAAAATAATACAATTAAACCGACAAAAGTGAATACCTAGCAGTCTTCAGCTACATAAATAAATCAACTGGTTAGAAATAAATCCTAACCTTAATTTATTACGAGTGCGCACTCTAAACTCATAGACGTTTATTAATTTAATATGCATTTTGCGGAATCACCCGCTATGGAATCACCCATGTACACACTAAATTAATGAAATGCCCGAAAAGGACAGGCGTCCCCATCAACTTCTCGCACAAAGAATCCTCTTTGCGTATGAGCCCCGGTCATCTAAGTTTAGGGAATCCACCGTAAAACCTCACGGAATCCACCGTGGAATATGCCTCCTGGCATCATACCCCCGGGGTGGGATAGCAATTGACCTCAATTGCTATTAGCTCAATGTGGAGCTAACAGAGTGGGGAAAGCATTTAAGTCTCTAGCGTGCATCCATTGTGCTTCTTCTACAGGATGGTTCTTAATTTCACTAGATATCTAGAATACCTTCGACCAGTTCTAGTGGTCATGTAGTCAGTGTCTATAATGGCTTATGGTTCAAGTATTTCAGTCTCTTCTTCTAGTAAAGGTGGATTTTCATAGACAGGGTGGATAGGTAATTGGCCTCTAAATGGTCTCAATAAACTAATATGAAATGTATTATGAATTTTCCAATGAGATGGCAGTTCTAACTTAAATGCATTGTCATTAATCTTATGAATGATTTTAAATGGTCCGTAGAATCTAGGAGCTAATTTGACAACTGGATGTCTATCTACACTTTGCAGTCTACGCTTTTCTATTCTAAGCCAAACATAATCATCAACTTTGAAATTCATGGCTTGTCTTTTCTTGTTGGCTTGTTTGGTATATGATTGTTGGGCTTTAGCAATCATATCCTTGACCTCATCAAAAATAGTGTTATGCATAACAGCAATATCATCAGCATTCTGTATTCTATTAGACAAAGATGCAACAGGTGTAGATAATCTATATCCATAAATAACTTCAAAAGGTGCTTTCTTTGTAGATGTGTGCGGTGTATTATTGTAAGCAAACTGTAATAAATGTAAATGAATATCCCATGTCTGAGGTTTGGAGATAGTGTATGCACGTAAAAGGTCTAGAATGGTGCTATTTGTGGCTTCTGTTTGTCCATTTGTTTCTGGATGAAATGCAGATGAGAAATCAATCTTTGTGCCTAGATTTGCAAACAGTGTAATCCAAAAATTATTACAAAATCGAGAATCTCGATCTGAAATAATCACTTTCGGCAATCCATGGTTAGTAAAAATAGTTTTCAAAAATAACTGTGCTGCTTGTGATGCTGTTAAAGTTTTCTTACATGCAATAAAATATGCTTGCTTACTAAATCTATCTACAATTGTCCAAATCATGTCATGGTTAGATTTAGTATTTGGTAAGCCAGTAATGAAATCCATAGATATATGTTCCCAAGGTTTAGATGGAATAGATAAAGGCATTAATAATCCATACTGTTTACCATGATGTCTCTTTATTCTTTGACAAATCAAACATTCAGAAACGAAATTAGATACATCTGCATCCATATGCGGCCAATAAAAATCTTCAGTTAACATGCGTAATGTAGAAATGATACCTCTATGACCTTGGTATGGGGGACAATGAATTTCATTCAAAACAAAAGATCGGAATGGAATAGTAACACACAGTCTCTTTTCAAAGAACATGAATCCATCATTATATGACAATGAATCAACAGGAATGAAATTATTTTGAACTAATTTTTGCCAGTCAGAATGAAAAGTAATATCTTGGTGATATGTGTCTTTCATGGCAATCAAAGAATCAAAAGATATGATAGAAATGTTATGAATTGCAGGTCTTCTACTCAATGCATCAGCAACTACATTTTCTTTTCCAGGTTGGTATTGAATGATAGGATGGAAACTTTGAATGAATGAAGCCCATTTGATATGACGGTCAGAAATTTGGGGTTGGCTAAGTAGATGTCTAATGCTTTGCTGGTCGGTCTTTATCATGAATTCTGAATCCATTAAATAATGCTTCCATTGTTTTAATGCTTGTACAACTGCTAAGAGTTCCTTGTCATAAGTGGAATATTTGAGCTCAGAGGGTTTCAGCTTAGAACTAGAATATGCTATTGGATGGTTGTCTTGCATTAGTACGGCTCCTATTCCTGATCCGCTAGCATCGGTCACAACTAAAAAGAATGGTCTGTTAAAGTCAGGCAATTGTAGAACAGGGGCATTGGTCAATGCACGTTTGAGTAAGTCAAAGGATTTCTGCTGGTTTTCAGTCCATTGATAAACAATGCCTTTCTTAAGAAGTTTGGTCAATGGTAAAGCAAGTAATGAGAAATTACGTACAAACTTCCTATAAAAACTAGCAAGACCAAGGAATGAGCGTAATTCATGTACATTTTTAGGAACAGGCCAATGCAATATTGCATCAATTTTCTTAGGATCAACTTTTATTCCTTCTTTTGATACAATATGACCTAGATATTCTATTTCTGTCTTGAAGAATTCACTCTTGTCAGGATTTGCAAACAATTGATTTTCTTTCAGTAATTGAAAAACTAATGATAAATGCTCATAATGCTCTTTTTCACTTTGACTGAATACTAAAATATCATCAAAGAAAACAATCACACAATATTGATATTTTAGAAAAATACGGTTCATCATTCTACTGAAAGTAGCAGGTGCATTAGTTAATCCGAATGGCATAACTAAGAATTGGTAATGGCCAAACTGTGTCCTGAATGCAGTTTTAAATATATCGGATCTATCTAGCCTCACCTGATGATATCCAGACTTAAGGTCAATTTTACTAAATATAGAAGATCCTTGCAGTTTGTCTATAAGGTCATCAACTCTAGGTATAGGATATCTATTCTTTACAGTGATCTTGTTTAATGCTCGGTAGTCAATACACATACGATAAGTATTATTCTTTTTCTTGACTAAGAGCACAGGTGCACCGAATGGAGAACTGCTAGGTTGAATTAAGCCTCTATTTAGTAATTCTTCAACTTGACTCTGGATTTCTTTTTGCTCTATTTGATTGTGCCTATATGGGGCTTTGCAAGGTGGTTGTGTGCCAGGTATTAGATCAATCTTATGGTCTTCTGGACGTGATGGAGGTAAACCTGGTGGTAGGTCTTCTGCAAAACAGTCCTTAAAATATGCGAGAAATTCCTTATGCTTAGGGTGCATATGATTTTCCTTTGCGTGCAATTCATTTACCCAAATGAGATATGATTTAGTATTCTTGCGTAGTGCACGTTTTGCTTGAGTATGCGAAAGCAGTGGAAAAATATGAGATGCATGCATACCAAATAATGTAATAGATTTTCCTTGAAAATTTATATTCATTGTGTGTGTGGAATAATCTATATTGGGATTATGTTGGTGTCTCCATGGCATTCCTAGAATAATGTCGCTAGACTATAATGGGACAACTAAGAAATTTCTTCTTTCAATATATGGACCAATTTGAATTTCTAAATCTTGAACTTCTTGTGTGCCATTGTACCTAGTGCCTAAAAATGCAGCTTTTATGCGATAGTGCGTAGGTACAGTATGCAGTTTCAATTCCTTTACCAATTTTGCTGAAATAAAGTCATGGGTACTACCGTCATCATGCAATATAGTTCTTTCTTTTCCATGCACCATACATTTCATAGTCAACAATGAATGTGAAGTAGGCATACCTGGTAAAGTGTCGGAAGTAGTAGTAGGATTATCCTCATCTTCAGTGAAATCCGGCATATCCTCATGCTCGTCTTCGTCCATAGCTCCAAGGTAGTTGATATGTGCTGATGGCTTCTTTGAATGACAATTTACTGCGAGATGCCCTGGCTGGTGACACTTGTAGCATACGATGGGCTTGGCTTTGGTCACATTATTTGCAATGGTTGGGAGTCTGGGTATATTTGGATTTGCTTGTGGAATAGGCTTAGGATTTGGATTGACAGTGGATGGTAATGCAGGTGGTTTAGGCCAATTCTTGTGGAAAGATGGTGATGAGAAACGACCTGGATTAAACCTTCTGAAATTGGAATTGAATTGTTTAGATCCATAATTACCGTTTGCTTGAAATTGCTGTGGTCGTCGATCTCTTCCGCGTAACTTATCTTCAGTGTCGTGAGCTAAGGAGATGGCGTCTTCAAGGGTAGCAGGCTTGAACATATTCACTTCAGCGTAGTAGTGTCCAAGAAGTCCAGACATATACTTCCGCTTATGTGTCGTCTCTGGTACGTCTTCAAGCATGCGTAGCTGTAGGAGTGCATTCCAAAAACGCTCTGTATACTGTGGAATAGGCTCACGATCGCGCTGTTGGAGTAAATCCCATTGCTTGATAGCCTTCTCATGAAATTGCGGTGGGAGAAAATTTTGCATGAACTTCTTCTTGAAATCTTCCCATGTAGCACGACATTCTATGCTCTTGCGGACTACAGTCCACCAAAGTGATGCTCTGTCTATCAGATGATTAGTAACACACTTGATTTTATCTTTTTCGGGATAAGTTTCCTCATGGAAATAGTCATCAAACTGGCTAATGAATGATAAAACAGTCTTTCCTTCTCTTATGCCATTGAAAGTGCGAAACTTGAAACTTCGTTTACTTATCTTGGATTCCTTGCGAATGGTTTGTGCTTCAAGAGTGGCGTCGATGGTACGGCGAATCAAATCTTCAGCTTGAGGTTCTTCTTTGTCAGTGGACGCTCCTTGTAGCTTTGTCAATTGCGCTTGCAAGGCTTGCCTAGCTCTTCGCTCTTCTTCCAATTGCAACATGATAAGATCCAGCTTTTGTTCCATGGTAGGCTCGGGTAGATCGTCTTCAGCCATAGGATCATCCATATGTGGGGTAGTCATCCTGTAAAACTCAACAAACCTTTCTCACTCAAAATCAGTTAGCGGGATGAGCGTAGCTCAAATTTGGGGTTACAAGGCTATGTATTTTTGGGTATTTTCTTCTTCAATTTTCAAAAATTCTGCAATATTTCTGTCTCCGTTTGCTGAAAGTACTTCAACGAACTTGTAGATAGGTAGAACAGCTTGCTGCGAACAACTTTCCAGTTCAGAGTTTTTGCATACGAACAAGTCTTCTATGAGTTTTAAGCACTAGTCAGTTCTGATTTAGTCTGACTTGCAGAGTTGCAGACTTAGCAGACTTGCAGAGTTGTTGACTTGCTGGACTTAGGCCGACTTGCAGAACTTGCAGAACTTGATTACTATCGACTTACGGAACTTGACTTCAGAAGTGCGAGACCCGGAGTTTGCCGATTTATCTGACCTGCGTAACTTGCAGGAAGCCTTAAGCTTAAATGATTAAGCTTAAGCTTAAGTAATTAAGAGCTTAAGGAGGACTAGCAGAGGCCGCCATTTTTTTTCGTGAGGGGGGGGCCGTTTTTTTTTCCCACGCGGAATTTTCGGGGGTCTTCTGAGGCCACGATTTTGTAGTATGAAGCTTCTCAAGCTTCTTTAAGGCTTAGAAGCTTAAGATTAAGCTTTTAATGAAGAGGATTAAGAATTGTCTCACTGGTTTTCAACGACTTGTTGATGGAGATGATTGCGTGGTTCTCCGCCTGCAGAGCTTGGTCCTTCGTGATCTGACAGTGGAAACAGGGGTTCTTGATCGCCAGAAGTCTGCCTGTATCGACGGTTCGCGATGAGATTGACTGTAGAGGCCGTTTGTTCTTGGAGCTCCGCCTTCGCCCGAGATTGGTAGCGATTGGAAGCTCTTGATCTCTGCTCCGCTCTGATACCACTGGTGCGCAGATCGGACGCAGATAGCTCACGTGGTGAATCCCGGAAGGTCCCCAAGAACAAAGTACTCTACTTTTTAGCACAAAAACCCATGTAAAAGCAAGCACGACAAGAGGCAAGAGACAAATTGGGTTCAATCTCCCCCATGCCTTGTGTGAGCGCTTCACAAAGCATGTATTTAATGTATATTTCCAATCTTCATGCTCAATAATAGCCCAATTACAAAAATATGACAAGCTTTTAGCTTTTTGAGTTTGCTTTCTACCAAAAATAGGAAAATAAAGCTAATGGACGGTGCCCATAGAATCTGGCATGCCCAATCTCAATGTCCAAATAGAAATAACATATCTAGGCGCATAAGCGCATACAAAATAATAATAAATAATCGATGTCTCTATAGACATAACAAAATATAGGCGTGGCGCCTATCAAAATCTAGTCCAAAAGTCGAAAACCCGCTAGACTCCAATGCTTTCCTCCGCCACTGCTGCTATCTCTACACATCAACTGAAGCATTCACAATCGTTAGTAAAATAATACAATTAAACCGACAAAAGTGAATACCTAGCAGTCTTCAGCTACATAAATAAATCAACTGGTTAGAAATAAATCCTAACCTTAATTTATTACGAGTGCGCACTCTAAACTCATAGACGTTTATTAATTTAATATGCATTTTGCGGAATCACCCGCTATGGAATCACCCATGTACACACTAAATTAATGAAACGCCCGAAAAGGACAGGCGTCCCCATCAACTTCTCGCACAAAGAATCCTCTTTGCGTATGAGCCCCGGTCATCTAAGTTTACGGAATCCACCGTAAAACCTCACGGAATCCACCGTGGAATATGCCTCCTGGCATCAATGAGGGGCTTATAATATTGTACGGATCAGAGAAGGAGACAAATGAAAGACATCCTTTTGCACAAGGTATGGTCACTTCGGGTATATTGATATGCCATTCGGTCTCACCAATGCTCTTGCAGTGTTTCAACATATGATAAATGATATCTTTCGAGAGCATCTAGATGATTTTGTAGTTATATACTTGGATGATATCTTGATATTCTCAAAAGATCCAAAGGAGCATGAGCACCATGTAAAATTAGTTTTGGAGAAGCTCAGAGAAAAAGGACTATGTGAAAAAGAAGTGTTTTTTCTATCAAACAAAAGTGGAAATTTGGGATACAATGTCTCCTAGAGAGGAATCTTCATGGACCCTAATGTTTCCTTGGCTTTGCCAACTTCTACATGATATTTATCAAGGATTACTCAAAGATAGTCACACCACTCATGAGACTCAGAGGAAACTCAAAGCTCTCATGGACCCCAGAAGCCGAGAAGACCTTCCAAACCCTAAAGACCACTTTCACCATTGCACCCAGATCCTATCAAGCCATTTTTCTTGGAGACCAATACATTAGATGATGCCTTAGGAGCCATTGATACTTGGTGTCATCATCTAGAGGTTGGAGTCCATAAAGGTATCATCTATAAAAATCACAAAAATCTAGAATACTTTATGACAATCTGCATCCTCAACCAAAGATAATTCCACTATAGTAATAGGATACTTCTACCCCATTGGTGCCCAGCAAAGTCAATACCAATTTAGGGGTGTCAGTGGCTCATATGTCTTCTCTTGTATGGAAGCAGTTATTCCAATCCTTACAAGATCACTTTCTGTCTAGCAAGGTTACGTCAAAGTGCACATCAAAGAAGCTTTTTACTATTTTTGTCAAGATCCTTGAGGGTGTTAAGTTTAATTGGGCACAACTACTTTTGAAAAATATGGATCGACATTTCCAATGAGTTTAAAAGGGCCAACTTAGCAATGTTTCTTATAGGGATCTCCTCCAAAAGCTGATTACCCTTAAGCCTCTCCTAGGTGGCATTTTTGTTCCTCATTCAACAGATACTCTTGTGCAACCTCCACCTTTAATTCCTTCCCCTCCTATAATGCACAAAAATTCTGATGAGGAAGATGAACCTCCTCCAAGGTGATCCACAGGAAACATTCTTGCCTAAGCATTTAACAAAGAATTCTCATAGGTTTGTATACCACTACTCAGGCCTAGTTTTGAGTTTAATGAATCATCTTTCAAAGCACATGATTTTGGTAGTGTGTAATTGGCCTAAAGCTTTTCATGTAGAGAGGAGTCCAAAGTGGACTATAGCCTAAATGACCCTCTACTTCATCACAATCCATAAGTTATAACCCCTTGTGTATTCCAAAATTTCTCATCTCACAAGTGTTTCTTGTGTGCTCCTTGTGTGTGCATAATAAATGGTACTAGCATTCCTACATGGGCTTCATGCGCACGGAACGCTAGGCTGCTTCATGATAGCTTTGCTGTCCCAAAGCAGTAAGTGAAGTTGCCATGCTTTCAGATGACAACTTTGTTAAACAATCCATTTCTTGTCTTTTTG
Organism: Lygodium microphyllum; assembly: GCF_053477565.2. Taxonomy (NCBI): domain Eukaryota; kingdom Viridiplantae; phylum Streptophyta; class Polypodiopsida; order Schizaeales; family Lygodiaceae; genus Lygodium; species Lygodium microphyllum. The sequence continues at coordinate 50,022,134 of NC_141150.1, read as the reverse complement.
CTCTCTATTTCTAAATTTTTTCCTATGTCTAATTCTCTCTCTCTCTCTCTCTCTGTGTGTCTCTCTCTACCTTTTATCTTAGTTTATTTTTTCTCCTCTCTTGGTTCTCTCTCTCCCTCTCTCTCCTTTCTTTCTCTCCCCACTTTTCTTGTCTCTCTCTCTTTCTCTCTCCCCCCTCTCTCCTCTCTTTTCCTTCTCTCTCCCTCTCCTCTTTTTTCCTTTTTTTTTCTTCTTCTTCTCTCTCTCTCTCTCTCTCTCTCTCTTCATTCTCTTTTTAATTTTTTTCTTCTCTCTCTCTCTCTCTCTCTCTCTTGCTCTCTTTTAAATATTAAATTTTATCTCTCTATTATTCTCTCTCTCTATGTTTATATTCTTTCTTCTTCTTCTTCTTCTTCTTCTTCTTCTTCTTCTCTCTCTCTCTCTCTCTCTTCTTCTTCTTCTTCTTCTTCTTCTTTCACTTTCTTTTCCCCCTCAGTCTCTCTTAAAGTATGTAAAATTTATATTTTTCCTATATATAATTCTCTCTCTTTATGTTCATATTCTCTCTCTTCTTCTACTCTCTCTCTCCTTTTATTCTTTCTATGTTTGCCCCCTTTTCTTTTCCTCCCCTTTCTCCTAGTTTTCCTTTTTTTCTTCTCTCTCTCTCTCTCTCAAAAAATATTTAAATTTAAAAAATATTTTTCTCTTTCTTCTTCTTCTCTCTCTTTATCTCTCTTCGAGAGAGAGAGAGAGAGAGAGAGAGAGAGAGAGAGAGAGAGAGAGAGAGAGAGAGAGAGAGAGAGAGAGAGAGAGAGAGAGAGAGAGAGAGAGAGAGAGAGAGACAGAGCCTAGGTCCTCCAATAAGGGGCTTTTAATTAAAAAGGAGAGGGGAGAGAGAAAATGAGAGATTATACATGAGAGAGAGGGGAGAGGAGGGGGTTTTAATTGAAAAAATGAGGTTTAGAAAAGGGGGGTAGATTCAAGAAGTCCTCTGGGGGTCCAACCTGTAATATTTTCACACAATTAAAAATTAGTTGGTTAGTTTGAAAGTTAGTTAGTCAATTAATAAGTTAGTAAGATTACTAACTAAAGTAAAAAATCTAACTAACGTTAATAATTAACTATTTTTATTTAATTAAAAATATATTTAAAAAATGAGAGTCATAATCCAATATTTTTCTCGGATTGACAAGGACTGTAGCCACCCTTCATGGAAGTTACAACGTGAACAAGAATTACGAGTGATATTAATCACTAGAATTAATGTGTATAGTAGGGATGGTCCAAAAATATTAGACTTTTGGGCAAAAAACTAGCATATTTTAGATATTGTCCTAAAAAGATATGGAGATCTCTAGGACTGGATGTCATTTAAAAAAAAAAGGTAAGTGATGTTTTAGTTAGTTTTGGAGATTTTATAAAAAGAAGAGAGAGAGAGAGAGAGAGAGAGAGAGAGAGAGAGAGAGAGAGAGAGAGAGAGAGAGAGAGAGAGAGAGAGAGAGAGAGAGAGAGAGAGAGAGAGAGAGAGAGAGAGAGAGAGAGAGAGAGAGAGAGAGAGAGATTGGCAAAATCGCAGTGCCGCGATCGTAGGCTGCAAGCAGTAAATAGCACTTCGGACAGGGAGAAAAAGAAGGAGTGATCTAAAAGATCTCTAATCAAGTGTCTTGGGATTTTACTCCCCTTTTGGAGCCAATTGAACCATCGGATTTATGATTTGAGCATCAGATCATTGATTTTTCAAAGTTCCTCTCCACCAAAAACTCTTATTCTCATCCACATCCCCTCTTCTCTAATTCATTATAAATATGAGGCATGGGGAGGCACAAGGAAGCACAAGGAGACCCCGAGAGGCTGCGAGAGAGAGAGGTAGAGGGATACCCCTCCAAGAGATTACGAGAAGGAGCTTGAGAAAGAGAGAGAGAGAGAGAGAGAGAGAGAGAGAGAGAGAGAGAGAGAGAGAGAGAGAGAGAGAGAGAGAGAGAGAGAGAGAGAGAGAGAGAGAGAGAGAGAGAGAGAGAGAGAGAGAGAGAGAGAGAGAGAGAGAGAGAGAGGAGTTATCCCGAGAGGCTGCGAGGGAGAGAGTTAGCTCAAATTTTCCCATATCTCGGTCTTCGACTAAGCCATCTTCTCTTATGCTCTCCTATCTCGAATCTATTCCGCCTTCTTTATTTCAGGTGAAGGAATTACTGTCAATCCAACTGCGGTACCAGTCATAAGTAATATATTTCCAAATTGACAAATGCTTGCTTTGATTCTCGTATGAGATACGTTAAGCCCCATACTATGATGCACGAGTATAGGTCATCCAAAAGAATAAATTTCATCTCACATATTCGAAAGATGGAGCTTGCAAAGTGCATGTATCAACAAGGGAAGTTAATTGCACCTAGTTGCATATGGCTTATTAGTTAATAGAGCAATTACAAGGAAGAATCGATCAGGGGTTATGAATGGCATAATCGTAAAAAGAATGACATTAAAAATAGTGCATACAAGTGCTAGTAAATTTTGCATAGAATCGCTCCTTGATTCCAAGGGGGAGAGTGAAGATACGATGAAATTGTTATCATATCTATTATTGTATTGTTTGGGAAAAATACAATTGGTTTTTGTTGGCTAATTGAACAACACGCTAAGTGCTTTTACAATCAACTGTTTGTTGGATTGTTGTTTGGATGATTATTCCAAGTGCTTGTGTTTAATGGTAAATGCATGGCAGGGGTCTATAACGACAAGTTGCCATGAGAATAAAGGAATGTTTTCTTAGAAGATAATATTAGGGCTGATTGCCTTGATTATGCTTGATTCTTAATTGGATTAATTAAGGAAGGATATTTTGCACGGGTGGATCATCTCCAAGATCGCACTGTGGATTACCCTGAGAGGGCATTGCTCGATTCATGGGCCGAAGTTCGAGTGGTGAAAAGGCCGACCACGGAAGTTTTGTCTCACTCCTAGGTCGCTTGGGGTCAATAGAGCTTTGGACACCCCTTAAATTATGGTGCCATGTGATTTGGAGCAGGTACTTCTGTTAGACAGAAGGGACACATAATTCTCTTGTATGGGCAAGAGACAAATATTAACTTGAAGATAAGTTAAGGAACTTGTTTGAACTTGTTTGTGAAAAGGACAGCTTGCTCTGTTTTTGTGTATGTGTTGTAAATTATGTGAATGGACCATGTTCCCTAAAAAGCTTAATTGAAGCTAATTTTAAATGTCGCACATAAATGTGGTAGGACCTAATTAGAAAACTAAAACTATCAAGGAAAGCGGGTGGGCGGAATCCACGACGGGTCCATCCTATGGCAGGGTGGTCGTGGAAAACTGGGAGGTTTCTCACAAGGTTTTACCGACCTTTGATCTTTAGACATTGTTAGATTAGGACCCCGATTCATACCATTTTAAGGGACTGAAATGGGAGCCCTACGGGTAGAGAGGTCGTCGAGCAGCGCATCCCTCTCATTTTCGATTCTCTTTGAACCAAGTGCGGTATGGGTCAGCTTCGGCTTGGGTAGTATCTCTCCATAAACACCATATTGGGGAATATGAAAATTTCTCATAAGTTTGGGACACGTGGTCAAATCTTTGTATTTGACATAACTTGAACACTATAACTCCAAATGGAGCGCTCTATAGCTCAATAGATTCCATTTTTCAAGCGCTTTCCAATGATAGGTCACATCATATGGTTTTGAGAAATTGATTGGCATGTTATCCGGGTGCCACCTTTTTAGTATTCAGAAAATGGGAATTGGGAGATTCCCAAACTCACTAATATTGTGTTCATAAAGTAGAATGTCCAGAACACCTGACGCTAGAATGCTGCTAAGAGACCTTGTCTACTAGGAACCCAAATTTCAGGTTGATCCTAGTGGGTTTGGCCGTGGACGTTCTGTTGCAAGGCGGACTCGGGAAACCCTAGGCGACAAACCCCGTGACATTCCATAGGAGTGCTGGGCAGCGTCGCTTAGACTCGTCTCTTGATGGAATGCTAGAAACATGCCTGGACTGTTGATAGGCGGGCACGTTACAGGGGCTTTCCGAACCTACAACCAAAATAATATAGTAGTAAGAGAGAGAGAGAGAGAGAGAGAGAGAGAGAGAGAGAGAGAGAGAGAGAGAGAGAGAGAGAGAGAGAGAGAGAGAGAGAGAGAGAGAGAGAGAGAGAGAGAGAGAGAGAGAGAGAGAGAGAGAGAGAGAGAGAGAGAGAGAGAGAGAGAGAGTTTTGATTTAAAAAGAAGTTTTATTTAATTAAAGGGGAGAGAGAGAGAGAGAAGAGAAGAAGAAGAAGAAGGAAGAGTCTAGGTTCTCTCTCTCTCTCCTTTTTCTATCTCCCTCTCAAAGTGTGTAAAAAACTATGTCTAAAATACTTAAAACTCACCTTTGATGATTTTCCATTCTTACTAGGAATGGGATTGGTTCCCAATCTATCAATTCCAATTCTTTATAAGTTGCCAATGTGATGATGTTGACACTAGATTTGCTATTGAGAAGGATATTTTGGATGATTTTGTCGTTGCACCAAAAATTGATTACCAAAATTATCGGATTAAATAATGGGCATGATGATACTTGCTTCTATTAGATTCTCTAAACTATGACCTTCAAAGCATTGGCAGTCATAGTCACTGCTTGAGGCTTTGGTAACATTGGTTGATTTGGCTAGATAATCTTCAATAGGTGGTCCTTGAAAGTTGGTACAAGATTTAAAAGATCTCCTAATGGAACAATGATATTAATTGGCCCCCATCTAGTTGGTTCTTTAGATAAGTCCAGAACAGATGAAACTCTTGGACCTCTTCTATGGGATCAGAATCGGATTTCTGGTTCCTACTGCCTCTAGGATTAGCTTCTGAGGTCTTACCATGTTTCTATTTAGGGTTATCTTTCGAATTCTTTTCATGCTCCTTACCAAGATGAACTTTCGGTGTATGACTCTTTTATTTACCATGACAAATCTCTAGATGCTTACCTTTGTTAACTCCAAGATGAATATATGGATGCTTAACTCCACTCGATTACAAATCCTCATTTGCAACTTGCTTGTTTTTCTCCTGCTTCAAGGTTGGTTCCCATCCATTCTCCTAATGTTGTGGCTTTGACTTCATAGCATCGAGGCATGTGGCCATTGTTTGGTTTTTTCTAATTCCATCCTAAACTTGAGTGTAGATTTATCTTCACACCTATTTGTATCCATGAACCGGTGGGGTTTATGCATCCTACTGCTAGCTTTACTATTGAGAGTGCATTGTAGTGTAGCTTCCATGCATTCCTTTTGAGACTTCATCATCTCGACCATCATTTTGATGTGGAGGATTCTTTCCTGCGCCTAAACTTCCTAGCTATCTTTCGAGTTGAACATTTGGGACTAGAACTTGACAGAGTATATTTCATTGCAACTGGTTTGCATGCTATCCATCTAGCCATTGTGAGTTTTAATGTTGCTTTCTGGTAAAAGTTCTTTTGGACCGGGTTACTACATTGACATCTTGCTTCAATAGCTCCTTGATTTCCACTGTGTTGGGTTTGGGCATGGTTGTTGGGCCTTGTGCTTGTCGTTTCTAGCATCATATGCTTAAGATTTGGGACACTCCAATTTCTAGTATCCTTCCTGCATACAGAAGAAACAATGTTTAGAAAATGGCTAAAAATTGGCATTTTTCTCCCCTAGCATACATGCCACAACCACAGCTATTGATACTCCTGATTTGTGTAAGCTACTATGGGTGTTTGAGCTTGATTGGTCGGAATGGTGCTCGATTGGCTAGACAGGAATGCTCTAGTACCTTGCCATCCTCCAAGGTGGACTAGCAGCCATTTTAGTGACAGTAGTCCGTGTTGTGAGTGGCCATATTAAAGATATCACACAACCATTGATTTAGGCTACATTCAACATGGACAAGGCCTCACTTATTACATTGTGTACACCATAAATTCTTGACCTTGTTTTTTTGAGTGCCCTTTGAGTGTTTCTTTCCCTTTTCTTTCTTCTTGGACTTGATAGGCTTTTTCTCCTCCTCATCCTCGGAGTTAGCTTCCTCACTACTAGTTTCTGTCTCCAAATTCGGATCACACTCCGAATCACTAGTGTCATTATCTTGGTTTTTTTGGGTCGACTTTGTGGATTTCTTTACTTTTTTGAACTTTTCCAAAAATTGTTCCAATCTAAGGGCTTTCTTATAAAAGGGATCTATGCTATTGCCAAATAACTCATCAAAGGCAAAAGCTTTCCAAATTGGCTTATTGAAGCCTTGGACATACATGGTGTTTGACATTTCATCCCGAGGTTGGGGCATTTAGGTCGATTCTACTTTTTAAGGATTGTGAACTTGGCTATATAAGCTTGGACTGATTTATCTCCTTGCTTTAAGTTGTAGAGCCTTCTATTTGGTCAGGTTGAAATCTAATTAAGAAATCGATTAGGGCATCATTCTAGGTGGGCCATCCATATTTTTCTGCTAGCTAGGTTGCATCCTTTTTTTGCATCAAAGATTCAAACATGGAAACTTTGTGAGGCTCATTGACCTCTAACCAAGAAAATTGACCGTGTAAGCAACATCAAACTATTAGATGAACACATTTGAACCCTTATTGAAAGATCCAAAGAACTTTGGGAATGGGATACTAGGTGGCTTAACCATTCAATTAGGGGGTGCAAATGCAGAGGGGGTATTTGTGGAATAATGACTAGCTAAGCAGAAGAAAATAAATGACCTATAAGGTTCAATGGAGTAGTGGAAGCTCAGAGTGGAATGCAATTAGCACTTTTGCTATTGTTGAGAGGATTGTTGCGCTCGAGACACATCATCATTGAGGATAGAAGGGGCCTCAAAAGATGGTGCCATTTGGTGTTAATCATAGTTGGACCATTGTGCTTGGCCATGATTGCATCGGTTGGGTGGACCTTGTGAAGTGGGAGCTCACGCTCGACTGCCAGGACCCACAGACACTTATTGTTTCAAGCAAGCAACTAATGGATATCTCTTACCTAGTCATACATGCTCTTGATCCTATGAGTATAGTGAGCTCACACTGATGGCCGATTGAGTAGCCTCCTCCCTCAAGCACTCCGGTGTAGCTCTCGTGATTTGAGATGCAAGCTGAAGCAAGCTCAATCATCTACCTTCAAGATCCATCCTCCATAGCAGTGCGCACAAGAGAAGAGAAGAGTAGAAGAGAGTAGAAGATGGAGAGCTTCTCCACCATGGTCCCTCACCCTCACACACTCACTCCCTCACACTCTCAGACTCCCTCTCTCAAACACAAGTACAAGCATAAGCAAGGAGAAGATAAGAAGAGAAGGAGAGAGCCACTTTAGCCACCACCAGGAATGAGCTCTTCCATTCACTTTTTGGTTTTTATACATGCCCTTATCCCTTTGGACATCCATCCCCTTTTTACATGATCGGGCATCTTGCTAAGATCCTCTTTTCCTATTCCCTTCTATTTGCATTATCCCTTCACCTATCCCCGTCTACTCTTTACAATTTGCATAGGAGGGAGCCTGGCGCTCTTTTACAAATTTGGGAGTGTCTTTGAATTTTAAAATGTGTCTTTCCCCTTCGCCTTCTTTGAGGTTGCCTTTGTGCCTTTTTCCTTTTCTTCTCTTGTTTCCTAGGCTAACATGACCCCCCTCCTAGTCGACGAGTGCCAGTCCCATGGCACTTTGTGGATTTTTGTTGGTGAGGGCTCAGTGATTGAAGCTTTGTCATGTGGTTGATGATGGGGCTCTTGCAGAGATTCGACATGAAAGAGATGCATGCCAGAATGGTCAAGGCTTTGGAGACCGAGGGTATATTGAGTGGTTGATGGGGGCCTCCAAGGTCATTGGTTGATCACATTCATATTTACTTGAAAATGAAAAGAAATGTGCTTTTCTTTGAGGTGTGTCTACCTTACCATGTGGTGCATTGTGTCCATGCTAGTGGAACTGGGAGCTGGGTCAACCGCTGCATGCAAGCTTGGGGTGTTGTCCCATACTTGAGGAACCAATTCGTGCACAGGGGAGGTGCAGTGGGTGTAGCTCAGAGGGACAGGTCTAGAGTGCGAACTCTCTAGGTATGTCCTGCCCTTGATGTGCCCTAAGCATGAAGTGGGGAACAAAAGAGGCTAGGGGGTTAGACATAGAGTCATGGCTGACTGAGGCCACCAGACGCGCCTAACTTGAGGACCCCTAGGTGCAGTGTTTGTGACACTGAGCAAAAATGAGATGTATTGTTTTCTTTTGTTTTTTATTTTCTTTTCCGTTGTTTTTCTTTTTTCTTTTGTATTTTCCTTCTCTTTGAAAAAAAACAATAACTATGTGAAGAGCTAGTCCTCATGATTGTGCTCATGGGAGGAGGAGGCTGGGGGCTTAAGGGACTTGCCAAGAAAGTACTTTCTCTACATGTATTCTTTTAAGTTTATACATACATTGAGAGGAGTAGTGGATAGGAATGGGTGGTTGCATCTAGTGAAGTGTATGTTATTCATGTCCTCTAAGAGGGCCATGCAAAAGGATGGAAGGAGGGTGGCTTGCATCATTAATCTAGCCATGGCGTAATTATCTGTGCCAGCATTTAGATAAAAAATAGGGGTGGGAGGGTGGTATTCTTGTGGTGTAGGAACTTGTTTAAGTATTACTCTAAGTAACTTAAGGTAGTTACAAGTTGTGATGAAGGTTGGATCTGGGCAAGAAGAAAACTCACTAAGAAAAAGGGCAATCAAGGTCCATAATCCATCCTCCGAAAAAGGTAAGGGCTTTCTCTAGCTTAGTGGCATTTACATTGTGTATTTTAGGGAAATCATAACGGCCATGGATGTCGGGGTTGAAATCCACTTCTACCCTTCTTGAATATGGCATGTATGTTGAGTTGTTTCTCTCGAAGGGTAGGGTATTACAAAATTACATCCAAGCATCCATGTTCCCATCCCAAATTCTTCTCCTCCACTTTGGTAGGGACTCTTACCCCTTCATAGTCCTGGGCACCTCCATAACTTTATTTTTCCAATAATCCTGTGCTTTCATCACCCCCACAGCATTGAATTCTTCTCTCTCTCTTGGTTCCAACTATCTCTGAGCCTTCTACCCATATTGATCACCTACTCCACCACTTTGGTTGATAGCACTCTGCTCAGTGTAGAGGGGAATCGTAAAGTAAAGTCAAAAGGTTGGCGGTTGTTCTCTTTCTGCTCCCACACTGCAAGCTCCGCATTCCAATTCATTGGTAAGCAATATTCTCTTTGTGGAATGGGCACTTCTGTGGCTACTATTGGTTGAGCTCTCAACCTTCTTTGTGCTTACTCCAACATCCTCATTCTCTTCTTCTTGACCTCCTCTTTTCTTTCAGCAATTGTGTCCATCTCTTGTTGTGTTTCTGGTTGTGGAGAGGGAGGCTGTGGGACCTGCTTATCGTCTTGTTGCCCCATCTTGAAATCTAGCCTTGCTTCTAGAAGTGGCACATGTTGCTCTCTTTCCCTTATGGGCTCTTGTGGTCCTTGTCCCTCCTTAAAGCCTAATAGCTCTGCCTCTTGGACTATCAGCCTTGTCCTTAACAAATACTCTCATTTCTCTTGTTGGCTCAAGCTGGTTTCCAGTCCTTGTGGTTGGACACACAGTCCATGCCTTATGGCTCTGCGGACGATCTCCAGCTTCCTCTTTAGAGTTTCAATGGCCTCCTCCTCTTTTGACTGTGTGACATTCAAGATGGTACTGAGGAAGGTGCATTGTTGGACTTCCAATCTTGTGTTTGTAGCCTCTACCCTGCTTTCTGCTAATACTTTGTCACCTTTTGCATCATGGGCTAGACAGCTTGCCATGTCTTTTACTCTTCCTTCACTCTGGGTCACCCATGCTTTAGCCTTCTATTTCATCTCATCTAGGCTCTCACTCTGCCTTTGGGCTAGAGGCCACTATCATTGGCTCTTGATCTCTCCACTTTTGGGTCACTTTTTCTTTCTCATCCTCAAAGTACTAGATTTCTCTTTCTAGCCTTCCTTGCTCCTCTATCTCCATTAGCAGTCTATACCTAATTTCCTCTATCTCTCTTTGATGCTCTTCTCCTACTTGCACTCTCTCTACTTCTCCTGCTACCACCTGATCCATGGCTTCTTGAACTCTTCTCATCTACCATGTTAGGCCTTTGTGTTGCACGATTAGTAGCTTGTACTGTCTTTGTAAGCCAATTAGCTATTGTGCTTCTTCTGCGAGTCTTTCTTGCCACTTGTCTTTGTCTCTTTCTTTTGCCTTGAGCTAACTTATCTCTTTTTGATAAGTGACCACTTGGTGAGTCCTGTCCAATTGAAAGGTTGCCAATGTTTCTCTTTCAGCTTTCAACTCGGCCATTGTTGTTATCTTTTCTTCCTTAGCCCTCTCTAGCTGTGAAAGGAGTTCTTTGACGTACTCATCGTAGACATAGATGGCAGCACTGTTGTAGGGATGGACATCGTGGATGCCTCTATTTTTTGCTTCTTTGGGTCTTGTCTTGATTCAACATCTACAACTACCAGCCTCTTTATTCTAGTTGTTGGGGCTCCTCCACTTGAATCTGGATCTACCTCTTGCACTTTATTTACTAGAAATTGCACCCAAGCCATGAGACTGCTCGCATCCACCATGGTTGAGGTGCCTCAGGTGGGTGTGGTAGTTGGGGTAGTAGGCATGAGAATAGATGGAATTGGATGTATTAGACTCTTGCCCTTGCCTTCTATTACTGGTGGTGCGATTTCTGGCACTTGGGCACTAGTGCTTGGGCCTTCTTCTCCTCGTGGGCTCATGGTAGCCAACTCCTCCTACTTGGAGGTTTTCTATACCGACATGCATCATGCTTGAGCCATATCTTCATCTTCCTTTCTGCATAGCTCATCTGCCTTTTCTTTTGCTCTCCTCTTTCTTTCCTCTTTGGCTCTCTTAGACTCCTCTTGTATCCTTTGCAATTCAGCTTCTTCTTTCCTCCATCTCTCTTCTTCAGCCTTCTTTGACTCTTTTTGTGCCTTCTACAAGCCGGCCTTCTCTTTTTTTGTCATTCTCTCCCTAGCTTCTTGTTGCTGCTTTTAGGGAGTCTTCTTCTTTGGCTTTTTAAGCCTTCCTTGGCTGGATTTTGTCTCCTATTCTTCTCCCTCTCTTACGTTTCTTTCTCTAGACTATTCTCACTCATGAGGCGGTGTCCTCTCAGGTGTCTCTCCTACTTCCACTTCACCTACCACCTCTCCCACTGTCTCTCTTGGATGAGGAAAATTAATACTTCATCGAACCCTATGAATGCAGCTTTTGAGGTACTCTTCTTTCTTTATGTTCTAGCTTTTGATGCCGAGACTCTCCACCAACTGGACTGCTGCCTAAGGCTAGTGCTTTGGTAGATTGATCGATTGTCTTCCACACATAGCCATTCCAGTCAATCTCATTGAGTAAATGGGTTGCCAAGCTCTCCAACAGAGGCACTCCAATCTTATGCATGAGCGAGTTGTACATCTGGCTTGAAAACAATGTGTGGATGACCTTGGCCTCTGGAGTCTCACTTCAAGGTTAAGGATATCCTGGATGTTGATGTTGTCATTTGTTAGGACTTGGTCCTTGTTCATGTTGAGCATGGCATAGACATCTCTCTTTGGTCTCCTCTCCACCTTGTGTGGTAACCCTAATGCCTTCTCCACCAAGGCCTTGCTCAACTCTACCTACACCTGTTTGGCCTCTTTGCCTCTTCCCATAGTTCTCAAGAACTCTACTATGCACTGATTGTAGTCGGGCCTCCTGCCCAGACTTCTCAACATACTTAGCTAGGTTGCATTGTTCTATGATTCTTCTAGCTACTTCCTCCTTGGCCACCACCTTGTCGACATTATGGATGGTCTTGAACTTCTGGTGATTATAGGCTCAATTCTCAAGGGTGATACCATATTGTCTTCTCTCTTCTTTTGTGAAGGGAAGTTAATGGGCAAGGTCTTGTTGTCCTGCCATTTCTAGCTCCTATCATAGCACAATAAGCTTCCATTAGTTCATTTGCAAGATCGTTTTCTCCAGAAGAAGACAAGGGGATTGCAACACAATTTTCACTTCAAAGAATTCATTTATTCCAAGAAAGCATTTCCTTATTCTTTTTAAGTATTAAATCACTTTTCTCTTCTTTTCGCTTTTAGGTTTTAGTTATGAGGTTCTCTTATTGGTTCTTTTCCCTTTCTGTACTTGTTTTATTTGCTTTTTGGTGTTTTGATTTCCACATTATCCCCTTCCCCCTAGGAAAATGATGTGAATCCTTTCGAGGATTATCGGCTGAAGGGTTAAGGTATTCAGCACATGCTCAAGGTGCTTTACTTCCACATTATCCAAGCGTAGAAGTACGAGTTTTACTCCAAGTTAGCGTAGCAATCCATGTCGAAAGGTCGGATGCCTACATGAGTAATGTAGGTGAGGACATCCGTTAGGAAGTCATTGGAGTCGATTCTACTGGCAATATGCATCTCTTCCTCAATAAGGATGTGATCGAAATAGGGGTGGTTCATGACATGCTCTTCTAGAGGTCAGTCGCAAGTAATGGCCAATATCCTATAGGAGGTGGGAGCTACATAAGTTTGGTCATACTCAGAGGTTTTGATTGCACAACTTTGCTTAGCATTGGTCATAAATTGGCAGTCCCCTTGCTCCCATTGAAGTCGGAGAGCATACCATTTTTGCAAGAAAGAAGAGTCATTGTCAGCTAGGTTTTTCAACTCTTCAATTTCTTAGTTTGTGGCAGAGACCGTGCTCTTGTCATGAGATGTGATGAGCCATTGTTTGTGCACTTGCTCGTGAGAAATTTTGTTGCCGATTAACTCTTTAGCTGGCATGGGGACCTTAATGAACATGACATATGATTTTTTATGCCGAGAAGTGCTTAAAAATAGCCAAAAATTACGAATATCAAGGGAAAAATAGAGTTCGTCGAAGGCGGCAGTGGCAATCAATATGATTTTAAGCGGCAATGCCCCATAAATGCTTAAAAGAGCCACTGGATGGCAGTTGGTGAATTTTCATAATTTTTTGATGTACGGGACAAGACCTTGGGACTTGCCAGGCAGTGGAGGACTTCAAGATGGATGCCCAGGATTTTTTGGATCTTGAATCGGACACCGGACGTGGAAGGGGGAGTGCCCGGGAGGCCAAGCCCAAAATGCCAAGTGAAAATGGACTTTAGGAAGGCCAAAGGTCATGACCTTTCAAGGGAGCCCCCCCCCAAAATTTTCGTGAGTATGGGGGGGGGGGGGAATGGGGGCGGGGGGGGGGGGGGGGGGGGGGGGGGGCGGGTTTTCGCCGCGAGATAGTGATGAAGGCGCCATGGCTAGATTTGGTGGAGAGATGGATTGTGGGACCTGTGAACAACCCCCCCAACTGATCTCATGGCTGTTCTTCCTCCTATCTTTGCTCTCTATCGCCGGTCTCCACTTGTCAATTGGATGCCTGGTTGTGGAGATCAAAAACTAGTATTTCTCTCTCCTCCCTCTCTCTCCTACATAGAGGCTATTCATGTGCAAGAAATCAAGAGAAGAGGGTTTGAAGAATGCTTGTCTGGCTGTGATCGGATTGCTTCAAGATGAAGAGGAGGCTGAAGAAAGAGAATCAGCACTGAAGAATGGTCATTGGTCGGGTCTGTGGGCTGCTCAGAATAATTATTAAAAAACCCGCAACACACAAGTCATGCGGTATGCTCCAATTTTATGAAGAAATTTGCTTGTTTTTATTGTTTCATGGTCCAAATGTTGTTCACATGCAATGAATTTTTGTTTGAACCTTGTTTGCATCATGTTTGAGGGCTGGAATTACAGAAATGTAGAACCCGTGATGATTTAGAGTCATTATTAATTCTTTAAAACCCATAAAATATCATTTTCAATGGAAATTAGTGGTTTTTTTTCAATTTTGAGTTGGGGAAAAGGATTGGAAATGAGATAAAATCAGAGAAAATGTTAAGTTTCAATCAAGATAATAAGGCAATACAAATAAATCAGAAAATACCTATTTTTAATGAATAAAAAGTAGAAAAAAATAGTAAAAAATAGGAAAAATTAAAAATTTTACACTCAAAAAATATGAAAAAATAATATTTATATGCATGAATGTTTGGCAAGGTTAAAGCATAAGGGTAAGCCTCAGTTTGGCCTTGTCCTTTTTGTTATAGTCCGTGTCTATTGCTTTCTACATACAAAAATGATACAAAACAACCATTTATACCTATGCAACACCTAAACGGTGAGGGGGGAGGAAGTTTGTGTGATGATCTAATTACTGAAAATATACAAATTCTGATTTCTATTTTTGTGCATAGCATTTAGGGATCGTTTTATAATTAAATATAGGCGACTAGTAGCACGAAAGTTTCCGTGCTAGTCCCTAAAGCAGCGCAGCGTGTAACGCTTAGTTAAAATTTATAAAAGGGCTGTTTTCGACACCTCACATGGCCGATTTTTTAATTATAAAATGGTTGGGCATAATTGTCATACACCTTGCATCAAGTATGCCACGTGGTATCTCCTGGAATGCATTGCAATTGATTGATAAACTTTGACCAACGCCGAGAGGACAGGAAACCTAAGCTGTAGGATTAGACCGATGTTTTCATTTGGGAAAGTTTTGTGAGACAAATCAAAATCTCTTGGAACGCTGAATTATGAAAGAGTGGAGTTTGTGCGAATGTTATATGTGTTAGCGACGCATCTTGGGGCTAATCCCCGAGGTGTAGGAGAGTCGCAGTGGAGCTGCGGCAATCAGCCGAGAGGTGCTTCCCTATGTGTCTATTACGAGGCATTATGCCTATATGTTATGGGATCTCCCTCTGAGGAGAAGGGAAGGTGAACGTTGGACTACATATTGGATACAAATGCAAAATCATCATAAGCATTTAGTGCAAAATGAGTTTTAGACGCTCCTGGCCTACAAGGCTATGTGGTGGGGTTGTCTATCATATGCATGAGGTCCAGCTAGTGCCATAGCCACTGTCGGCCCATTTTAGGTCCCAATAGAACACAAATTTTGATTCCTCTACTAGGTTTAAGATAGTGTACACACTTTTGTTGCTAAAGGCTCTTCTAAAAGACCTAAGTCTAATTTATCATAGCTTTTAGCAAGCATGGAAAATGTAGCATCCAAACGTCGAATGCAAGTGAGTAAGTCATCCCCCGTATTTTGAGCTAAGTCAGAGACTAAGGTAAGATTGGATTGCCGCTCGTAAGAGGGTTTAAGGTCTACAGGAGGTTGGGGTTTGACTAGACTAGATAGCTCAACAATTGGTGTCTGTAACTTCAGTTGATCTTGAGGGCGCGGTTTAGCCTCTTGTGCGATAGGCGTGATTTGCGATGCTAATGTTGTGCTCTTAGATGCTTGTGATGCCCTTGGGACACTAGCAGTGCTAGGTTGAGGTGGTTTGGAAGCAGCAAGCTATTTGATAGGCCCATAAGGTTGCCATATCAACATGTTGTCCTAGTCACTATGCAAAGCAGAGACTACCTTGGTCAGGATGTTCACTAAGATCTTATTTATGGATTCTGCTTGGCCATTTTCTTGAGGATAGTAGGGTGAAGATTTCCTATGGATGATTAGGAAGGTAGATAGGAGCTGGGCAATCGCTTCATTGATGAAGTGTGTGCCTTGATCACTAATTAGTTCAATGGAGTAGCCAAACTGTAAGGTCACCTACTCCCAAAGGAACTTGGCCATGGTCCTAGTATCATTTTTCCTAGTGGCTTGTGCTTTCGCCCATTTTATGAGGTAGTATGTGGCGACTAT
This sequence comes from Lygodium microphyllum, assembly GCF_053477565.2. Taxonomy (NCBI): domain Eukaryota; kingdom Viridiplantae; phylum Streptophyta; class Polypodiopsida; order Schizaeales; family Lygodiaceae; genus Lygodium; species Lygodium microphyllum. The sequence continues at coordinate 50,006,422 of NC_141150.1, read as the reverse complement.
GATATACTTGGCATGTGAGTATTGTGCTACAAGACTAATTGGTCCAATGAAGTCAATCCCCCATTTTGCGAATGGTTGCATTGCGATGATTGGGGTCTTGTCCTTTGCGAACGGGGACCTTGGTCCATTGGCACTCATCACAATGCTTCACAAATTGTGCTACATCATGGAAAAGTGTGGGCCACCATAGTTGAGACTACAACACCTTGTGTGCTATCGTGTCTCCGTTGAAGTGTCCTCCTATGATTCTACTATGTGCCTCTGCAAGTATGTCATGCATATCATATTCGCACACACATCATCGTAGTAAGCCATCTTGCCCTAACTTATAGAGCTAATCGACTATCTTCACTAGATAGGTTAAAAAGATGTGTGTCTGGTAAGTCATCTATGATACCCTATCCAATAGCTTCTCCCATGGATATGTGGGACATGTGACCAACCCCATGTAGTGCTGCTTCCCCTTGAGTACAACCACAGAGAAGTCAAATTCTAGCAGAAGTAGTAGCCACTTGGCTATGCATCCAAAAGCGCAAGGTTTGTTCATGAGATACAGCAGAGCCTGATAGTCTACGAAGAAAGTGAAAGGTGTAGCTAAAAGATAATGCCAAAATTTCTTCACAACAAACACCATGGCCAAACCTTCTCTCTCAATTGTGGAATATTTCATCTTGGTATTTGTGAGTTATCTACTAGTAAAGCTCACTGGATAGTCTAGGTTGTGTTCACCAGGCTGGCACAAAATAGCTCCCATGGCAAACTTTGAGGTGTTAATATGTACATGGAAGGTTATGGTCTAGTCTAGGGCTCTTAGGATTGGCATGGTTGTCACAACCTTCTTCAACTCTTTGTATACACATTGGCATTCCATAGTCCATTCAAATACTATCAGCAGTTTGTGGAGTGGTCTAGCGATTAGCGCATAGTTTAACATGAATTGCCAATAGTACCCTATATGTCCTAGAAAGCACTGAACTCCCTTGTAGTTGGTTGGTCGTGGAAGGTCAATGATAACCTTGAATTTTGAGAAGTCAATGGCAATGCCATTCTTAGGCTACGTGCCCCCATGATGCATCTATGTTTCACCCAAAATTGGCATTTAAGGGGGGGTTCAATGAGAGAAGATATAATCTACATTGTTCAAAGATTGTGTGGAGTTTCTCTAGGTGTTCCCTCCAACTTGAGTGAACATACAGATCCCCAATGAACACTTCTAGCTCTCTCGCCTAAGCATGTCCTTGAAGATGGCACACATGAGCTGTTGGAATGTAGTTGGTACATTTGTCAGTCCGAAGGGCATGACTATGTAGGCAAAGATGTCCCACTCGATAGCGAATGTAGTCTTACACGTCATCAGGATATACTTGCTCCTGATTGTAATCTTAGAAGTTCTCCAAGAAGTTGTAGACTTCTTTTCTAGCCACTCTCTTGAGCATATGCTCAGTGTATGGTAGTGGATAGTTGTCTCTCTTTGTAGCAACATTGATTTTCTTATAATTAATACGGGGCTTCTCCTCTTTCCTAGCCAGGTCAACCTCCTTGACATTGGCAGGCCCTTCTATGGGTTTGTTTTCTTGTCTCTGCCTCTTGGCACCCAGCACGATCACTACTCTATCGCCCTTCTTGAATTTTGTGAATTGGTTTGGTGGATCTTACGGTTTTTTTTCTCCTCAGCATTCGATTCCCTAGGTTTTCTCTTTCTCTCTTCCCTCAATCAGCTGTGCCCTAGGTGGACTGTTAGGTCCCCCTTGGTGTGTTTGGTCTTAAGTGGTTAGGGTATTTCAAGATCACTATTTGAGCTTACTTCTGACTCAGAATAATTGAGCTCTCCGTCTTCACTAGAAGAGGGAGTCTTTCTTGGTGGTCGTAGCTCTAAAGGTGATTCTTTTCTAAATAGCGGTGTACCACTTGTTTGGGTGAGACCTGCTCGTTCGTAATCAATTGCCCCTAAGTGTTCCAACCATGTGCGATCACACTCCATTTGCACGATTCCTCTCTCAATTTTAAAGGTATTCCCCTTCCGTAGTTTGGAATCTACTCGTATTTGCTCAACATCTCAGTGTCATACTCTATTATATCAATCTCTTCTTCGCTCTCTTCACACTGAGGGAACATCAATCTTCGTACTCGTCATCCGAATTGTCCTCATCCGGTTGCTCGTCATCTCCTAGGTTTCTATGCTCCTCTTCTTTATCATTTGTGGCTAAGGCCCAATTGTACATCAGGCTCAAACCATGTACCTTGGTCCACTTCCACTTGGGTTCATCCATGTGTAATATTTCCACAACAAAATATTATGACCCTAGGTCTGCGTAAAAACAATTTGAAGTAATCTTCCGCAACTAAAAAAAACTTCAGGCTAAGTGCTCCATCTTCGTGCATTAACAAACACCAGCCCCGCGTTGTGCATAGGGGACCGTGGCTCAAAAATGTAACCCACTGCGGGAACTCCCTTTCAAGGGACAAAAAAGATAATGAATTAATTGCAATTAAAAAAAAAAAACTCCCTCCCCCTTCACCCGTTGCATGGTGGGGAGAGGGAGTATGTGTTGGAGTGTGGAGGGGCATGGGGAGGAGGGCATGCAACCTGCCACTTGTGTGGCGGGGAGAGGGAGTATGTGTTGGAGTGTGGAGGGGCATGGGGAGGAGGGCATGCAACCTGCCACTTGTGTGGCCGCCCCCCTTGGGAGGGGCATCGTGGTGCTGCCCGCCGTGACAAGCTGCCCGCCGCCGTCCGACTGCTGCCACCGCTGTCTACGCCATGCCGCTTGCCTGTTGCCGCCCCCATCATCATCATCATCATCATCATCATCATCATCATCATCATCATCATCATCATCACCATCACCCTCATCTTCATCTTCACCATCATCACATCTCCACGTCATCTCCCTGTTTCTTCCAGAAGCTTGAGAAGCTTCTATTAAAGCTTCTCTAGGCCAAGTTCACGTGTGCCTCCCGGTTTTTTTAAAACCGTGTCTTGCAAGCCCTGATTCCTGCGTACGGAAGGAAATCTCGGGTGGTAGTGACTTCAAAACCCGTAAGAGAGCCAAGGGAGAGTTCGCTGAGTCAAAGTTTTACCTCGTCAATGGCTCCTAAGCAAAAGTCGAGAGGAGCACATGTGGGAGCTTCCACCCAAAGTATGAGAGTGGACAACGCCCCGAAATTGAATGCCCAGGTTCCGAATAATATTCCCGCATGGAAAGGTTGCATAAAGCATGTTTTAATTCACATAGGAAACTTAAATGCATTGGAAAATTTATATACTCATTTGATTTACAAAGTTTAGTTGCATGACGAGTACTTGCATTTGCTTGCACTTCCATGGTCAAGGGTAGTTGTATTTCTGAACGTATGATGCATAAGTTAAAAGATGGAATTGTGCAAAGGCATCCTTGTTGCATCACGCAAAGGACAGGGCATATAACACATAACGCACTTATGTAATAAATTCTTGGTTGTGACTCGTGTATAAGAAAATTGTAGACAGACATTAAATGATGTCTAAATAGTTGCATTAAAAGGAAAAGATTTATGAACTTTGACAATGAAACATATTTTATGAAATTCCCATGCATTGATAGCTACATTTTAGGTTGAGATAAGCGATAAAAGAAGGATTAAATCAATGATGTATTCATTGGCATTTGGTCATGAAAGAATGTTGCATCCATGCATGGAGTTCTATTATCAAAGTTTGAATTTGGGAAAGGATGCATCTTCATTAAAATACTAAAGCTTGAATTCGATGCATAAAACATAGGGTTTTTAAGAATAGATCTGAATGACAATCAATATCGCATAGGGCAAGGAAAAGAAAGATCGCTATAGATCCTATAGTTGCATAAAGGCAAAAGGTCTATGGTCTTGAAATTGCATATTCTCATGGAATGATACATCTCATACATCTTGCAGTTACCTACATCTTTTAGGGAAAGTTTAGAAGAAACTATTTGCATCTCTAAGGGAAAGATCACCTTTAATCGTAAGACAATTAGATCAATTAGGTAAATCGCATGTAATTGTGTAACTCACATGAGATTCAGAAAGACGTGAATAGTTAGCATACGATGAACACCTCAATGTGCTGGGTTAGGTTAAGTTACGTTAAAATTCTGCCTAGTATTGCACTTAGGATGCCGATTTAATATTTCTGATCTCAAAGGTCCTACCCACATTCTTGAAATGTTAGGATTATCTAATCGCCCATGCAAGAATGATCGAGGGTTCTCACACCAAGGTTCAGTTGACCAAATGCTAGACCTCTGCAAGGAATTTAGGGACCCTAGGGCCAAAACATTTATCGACCTCGTAGGGTTAGGGTTTTGGATGGAATCAATAGGACTCCCAAACCCTATATCGTGATCAAGAAATACCGTACGATGAGAGATATAAATACTGACACCTATCCCGTGCTACAAGATGCAACGTCATATGCTCTTGCGACTAAATCACAAGTCAGTACCGCTACACCTTAGACCAAGGTTGGCGAGTTCTAATTACAAATTAGCTTCTCTGAGAATTGAGTAGTTGCCCTACTACAACACTCCCTCTTGGGAACTGTCTTGTCAAGTTTAGGGCAGTGGTGAATTGCCAAGAAGCCATTTGACCAACCAAGTTAGGACAACAGGGTTGTCCAGGATTTATTGACCATAATATAAGAAAACCTAAGGTAGTGACAATTTGGGTCAATAGGGTATAGACCCTAATCCAAGGAAAAAGGGTAATCAAGCAACTCAACTTACGTAACCCTTGGGATCTTGCCAAGTCGCGAATGATCCAGGATCGAATGCTGGAAGTATTCGAGGAGAAGGAATCACACCTTAGCAGTTGTCCGTACGAATGACCATTGGAATGCTCATGATTGTACACTTAGGTGCACTATTTGAAAGCCTGGAGGGAGAGGCAGTATCAGTTACCTTTGACTATCTGCCTAACCCTATCCAAGGGGGTTGTTAGCCATGCCAGGTACGTGGATTGAACCCGCCGTGAGAGGTCTCTCTGTGGGTGCTACTTGGAGCAGGAGGACGCTTGGGTTCTAGGGGAGGCTCTGGCCGTAAATTCCTTGCCTTCGGATCCTGCACAAGAGGCCGACGTGACTCGAGATGGGATCTAGAGGCCCGCATACTAGTCAACGGGCGGAACTTGGAATAGCGATCCCTGAGGATTGCTGGAATAGTCTTCGGACAGGTTATTTGATGTATTCCAAAGACTATGATAAATAAAGATCAAATGTTGAAAAAGGAAGTTGCTTGATATTGTTTTTCTGTGTCAGTGCCTAAGTTACTTGAAGGAACCAATGATTAATTGGTTAATTAAGAAAGTTGTTTTTCTTATCAAACTAAATGTGGTAGGTAGTAAGATAACTAAAGCAACCCGAGGAAAGTGCGGTGGACGTGACTCTGGGTCCATCCTACGGAAGGGTGGGAATTGACAACGAGGCAACAATGACCTAGAATCAATAGAGCTAGAGTCCCGATTTATGCTCTTTTAGGGGAACGAAATGGGACTATGCCTTACAGGTAGAGAGGTCGAGCTTCGCATCTCTCTCATTTCCCATTCTCCTTGAAGCAAGTGCAGTATAAATCCGCTTCGACCCTGATGTTTCTGCGCAAAGTGGTTCGTCTGGGCTCGATGCTAGCTACCTCCTAGGAACTTGACTATTAGGAAAACCCTGATTCAGGTCGGTCCTAAGTGGGAATGGCCAAGTGCTTCCACTTCGTGTGGCAGACTCGGAAAGACCTTGATTACAAACCCCGTGACATTCCTTGTGAGTGCCGGGTGGCGCTTTCTAGACTCCCTTTCCGATGGGCTGCTAAGATGTGTCCTACAAGTGGATAAGGGGATGCGTTATAGTTGGTATCAGAGCCAACCAACGGGATCTAATATTTATAAGGGAACTTAATGAGGGGAAGTAGAGCAATGTTGTCGCTAAGAACATCTCCTTACTTACTTATGGATGTTGGGCTGCAGAGTCGCGAAGCATGGAACAATTTCTTGGTGTTCCAGGTTATGTTTATGACTGCAATGCGTGCTTCGGATTATCGATGGAGGCTAGTCATGATGAATATTCTAGACCACATCTACAATCCTTCACCCCTGTATGTGGAACAGAGATGGACGGGTGAAGTAGGAATATATTACATAGCGTCCCACCGACTTGTGTACCTTCAGACCAACTTGAAGAGAATCAAGTGGATGGAGGATTTAAAGATCGTGAAGCTATTCATCTTTGTCGAGGCTCACGCAAACGTAACCCTGCATGTCAGCGGTCGGAAAGTCAAGCAGAACAAGTATGTGTATGAAGAAGTGACTCGAGTAATCCCTATTGACAGAATCAAGGTGTTGGGACGTTATGAGAGAAATGGGTATCAAAGGAAGGGATACCCCAAGCTTCCTATGACCTATCGATTCCTGAAAATCCATGACCCCACTCCATATTATTACTTAGTCCCCGTAGCTGAATGTAACACAATCCTATTTTTCCCAAATTGATGTGTCAGCTTGTTCTACCTTCCCAAAATAAATGTACTCAAAAGGGCTATGCCCACATGAATGAATAAGATTTTTATCACTGTTTTTCATGGCTGTAAGTGTTGGTAAAGGAGTTAAGTGATTATGTCACTTGACTAAAATCTGAACTGGGCATATTAATGTAATGTGAGAAACATTTAGCAAGTTTTTAACGTAAAGAATCTTATTACCCAGGCGCAACCCCAAGTGCAGATTCCAAGTCCGACCCCTACACTAAGAACGACTGTAATTCAAGAGAAGAAGTTCCTTCTCAAACAAATCAAGCCACCTGAATTCGATGGTAAGGCAAGGACCATCCAAACTAACACCGAGGTCTGGATCGAATCCATGGAGGATTATTTCGAGGCAGGAGGAACTGCACCTGCTAACCAAGCTATGCTCGCCAAACTAAAGCTTACCGACGAGGCAAGACTATGGTGGAAACAATGGTCTAGAGACCAAGGGATCTCGAAAGGGTCAATTACTTTGGAGAAGCTTAAAAAAGCTGTGCGAGGGAGATATCAGCCACCTGCCTACTGCACACAGAAGATGAACGAATTCTATGAACTGAAGTAGCTTGGATTATCCATGGATGCATATTATTCAATGTTCGTCTCTCTCTTAAAGTACGTGCCACAAATGGATATGACACCACAGGTGTCAAAGTTTTGTGCTAGGTTAAATCCACCCATAAACACCCGCTTGGAATCAATGCACCCAATGGACCTCCAAGATGCACTCATTCGAGTTGCTCCTATAATACAGGAGGTGCAGACCAAGCGAAGGAATAATAGGACTTGGTCTTACAAGGATCAGAACAAGGGAATGTATAGGTCTCAGGCTAAGAGAGCGTAGGGTCAAAATTAGGGACAAAGGAAGAAAGCTAGGGCCAACACTGTCAACAATTTCATTCCTACACAAGGTAATGGCCGCAATCTCCGTTGCTTCCATTGCAACGATCCTAGTCACTTTAAAAGGCAGTGTCCCAAGCTTAGCAGAGGACAACGTCAAGGGCCACTCCAAGGAGCCATCCATGGCCAAGGAGCCACCGTCATGGCCAGAGGGAGAACCTCTAGTGTTGCCAACAAGGAGCTGGGTGATGAAGAAGATCCATCCATGGAAGCTGACATTGAGAGGGCAACGGTTCATGCTGCTCTTCACAAGAAAGGCCCGAATTGCCAATGCTCGGTGATTCAAACTCCATCAGATTATCAAGGTAAAAGCTTCAAAACCTTGATTGATTGTGGCAGTACACATTCCTTCATTTCACCAGTCTCTGTGCAAAAAGATTAGGAATAACCACAAAAGATGCACCTACCTTACTTGTGGAATTATAGAATGGTCGAGAGGTCTCTTGTACCAGGTAAACTGCTAAGGTGAAATTCCTACTAGGTGGAAAGTCAACTTTGGTCAGATTCAAGGTAATGAACCTAGGTGTCCACGAATGTTTGCTCGGAATGGACTGGATAATACCCAAAGATGCCCACATACACTGTGGTAAGGGCCAAGTCTCCTTTCGAAATTCTAAAGGGGAACTAGTTACAACTGAAGGAGAGGCTGGTAAGCCAAAAATTCAGTTGGCAAAAGCAACACGCATAATAAAAGGAGTTAGGAAGGGCCTACCTGTCTATTTGATTAAGCTAAATAAGCTAGATCAGAATCAGGAATCTAGGGAAGAACCTTCTTGGTTAAAGGGATACCCAGACATATTTCCTGAATAGCTGACTGAACTTCCTCCTCAAAGGGAAGTCGATCACAAAATCAAGCTAGCGCAAGCAGCTGCACCAATCGCAAAGAGACCATATAAGATGTCCATCCTGGAAGCGATTGAGTTGAAGGAGCAACTCAAGCAACTGTTAGACCAAGGCTACATCCGTCCTAGAAATTCGCCATGGGGAGCTCCAGTGCTATTCTAGAAAAAGAAACATGGAATGCTTCGGCTATGCATTGACTACAGAGGGTTGAATCAATCGACCATTAAAAACAAATACCCCATTCCAAGAATAGATGAACTTCTTGACCGTCTTCAAGGTTCGAAGATCTTCTCTGAAATAGATCTCAGGTTTGGATATTATCAGATAAGGATCAAGGAAGAAGATATCTCGAAGATTGCATTTAGCACAAGATATGGACACTTTGAATTCCTAGTCATGTTATTCGAGCTGACAAATGCTCCTGCTACCTTCAATAGGTTAATACAGGATATCTTTAGGCCCTATCTTGATGACTTCGTACTCGTCTTCTTTGACGATACCCTAGTCTACTCCAAGCAAGAAAAAGATCATGAACCCCATCTTCGCATTGTTCTTGAAATAATGAGAGCACACAAGCTTTATGCCAAGAAGAAGAAGTGTGCATTTTTCAAGCGACAGATTGAATATCTGGGATTCATTGTATAAGCAGAAGGAATTTCAGTAGATTCAGCCAAGGTCAAAGACGTTCTGGAGTGGCCAACACCAACTTCTGTCAAAGAAATACGTAGTTTTCTTGGATTGACAGGATGGTACAGGGTCTTTATCAAAAACTATGCTTTGATTGCAACGCCCCTGACTGATCTACTAAAGAAGCAAGCATCAATTGTATGGTCACTTGCTGAACAGACCAGCTTTAACAAACTAAAGCAAAGCTTGGTATCAGCACCCATCCTGAAAATTCCTGATCTTAGTAAGAAGTTTGAAGTGATAACCAATGCTAGCGCACTCGCCTTAGGATCTGTGCTCTTATAAGAAGGTCATTCTGTAGCATACTCTTCAAGGAAACTGAAGAGTCATGAAATGAACTATGCTACCCACGATCTGGAGCTGTTGGCCTGTCATCCATGCTCTCAAACTTTGGAGACACTACTTGCTGGGTAACAAATTTACCTTAGTGTGACGGACACAATAGTCTTAAATGGATTTTCACCCAGAATGAGCTCAATATGATGCAATGTCGATGGATTGAAGTACTGGAAGAATATGACTTTGAAATCAAATACCGGCCTGGAAAGGAGAATGTAGTTGCCGATGCACTCAGTCGTTTGCAAGGCATTTCTAAATTCTCTGATTTTGCAAGATCCATCATCAGCAAGATCTCTAGCCACAAAGGTATCAATGCCAAACAACCCAATTCTTAAGCTAGCTAGAGAAGAGGCATTTCATGACCCAACCTATCAGAAATTGCTAAGGGAGATCCCCATCAAAGATCAAGACCCGAAGCTACAAACAAAGTACCAAGAATTCTCTATCAATAGTGGACTTGTCTACTATAGGACAATATTATGTATCCCGGCAAGCCAATCACTCAAGCAGAAGATACTTTGGGAAGCAGAAGATACTTTGGGAAGCCCATGACTCCCCTTTCTCAGGACATCCTGGCTATGCCAAGACCCTTAATGCGGTTAGGAAGAGCTATTATTGGGATAGGCTCAAAGGTGACGTTCTCAAATATGTCACGGAATGTTTGTCCTGTCAACGCATTAAGGCCAAACATGTCAAAATGCCAGGGAAATTGCAACCACTTGACATTCCCCAAATGAAATGGGAATTCATTAGTATGGACTTTATTATTGGCCTGCCCCAAGTTCAGGGAGGATACAACTCCATTATGGTCGTGGTAGATATGCTCACCAAGGTTGCACATCTTATCCCTGTTAAGACAAACTATAAAGCCTTAGACATCGCAAGATTATTCATCAAGGAGATATTCAAACTGCATGGATTACCCAGAAGAATAATTAGTGATCATGACTCTCTCTTCACCTCACACTTCTGGAGGGCTATCTTTGAGGCCATTGGGACTCAACTCTGTTTCAGTACAACTTATCATCCCCAAACTAATGGCCAAACGGAACGAGTCAACCAAGTCATTGAAGATATGCTTAGGGCATACTGCTATCGTCGTGAACCCAAAAAGTGGATTCAATATTTGCCACTGGTTGAGTTTGCCTACAATGCTTCTTACCAACAAAGCATTCAGATGACCCCTTTTCAAGCATTGTATGGGCACGATTGTCATAGTCCTTTGAGCTTTTCGGATCTAACCTTGAGGGTTGAAGCTTCAAAGCAGATGCTGGAAGACATGGATGACCAAATCAAATCAATAAGATAGGACATCCAGGCTGCCAAGGATAGACAGAAGGCCTACGCAAACTTAAAACGTCAAGACAGATCCTTCATTGAAGGTGATATGGTCTTCATTCGCGTACGTCCAAAGAAGAGATCCCTATCTTTGGGTGAATGCAAAAAGCTAAGTCCAAGGTATTGTGGACCCTACAAGATTCTCAAGTGCCTAGGGCCTAATGCCTATAGACTTCAACTCCTTGAAAACCTAAAAGTTCATAATATATTCCATATCAGTCTATTGAAAAAGTATGTGCCTAACCCTAGTCATGTGCTTGATGATCAACAAATTGTAATGCCTAGCCAAGGAGTCCTTGAGCTACGACCGGACAGGATCCTAGATGTTAGGAAGAGGCATTTGAGATCCAGGACCTTGAGAGAATACCTCATCCAATGGAAAGATTACCCCGAAGAGGATGCCACTTGGATAGATAAAAGTACTCTCAACCAACAATACCCCCAGGTCTTCTCAAGATGAGGACATCTCGATTCCTCTAAGGGGGAGAGAATGTAATATTTCCACAACAAAATATTATGACCCTAGGTCTGCGTAGAAACAATTTGAAGTAATCTTCCGCAACTTAAAAAAAACTTGGGGCTAAGTGCTCCATCTTCGTGCACTAACAAACACCAGCCCGTGTTATGCATAGGGGACCATGGCTCAAAAACGTAACCCACCGCGGGAACTCCCTTTCAAGGGACAAAAAATATAATAAATTAATTGCAAAATTTTTTTGACTCCCTCTCTCTTCACCCGTTGCATGGTGGGGAGAGGGAGTATGTGTTGTAGTGTGGAGGGGCATGGGGAGGAGGGCATGCAACCTACCACTTGTGTGGCCACCCCCAACCTCCTCCCAAGCTTGGGAGGGGCATCGTGGTGCTGCCTGCCGTGAGGACCTGCCTGCCGCCGTCTGACTGCTGCCGCCGCCATCTACGCCACGCCACCTGCCTGCTGCTACCCCCATCATCATCATCATCATCATCATCACCCTCATCGTCATCTTCACCATCATCACATCTCCACATCATCTCCCTATTTCTTCCAGAAGCTTGAGAAGCTTCTATTGAAGCTTCTCTAGGCCAAGTTCACCCATGCCTCCTGGTTTTTTTTAAACCATGTCTTGCAAGGCCCGATTCCTGCACACGGAAGGAAATCTCAGGTGGTAATGACTTCCAAATGCGTAAGAGAGCCAAGGGAGAGTTCGTTGAGTCAAAGTTTACCTCGTCAATGGCTCCTAAGCAAAAGTCGAGAGGAGTGCACATGGGAGCTTCCACCCAAAGTACGAGAGTGGACAACACCCCGATATTGAATGCCCAGGTTCCGAATAATATTTCCGCATGGAGAGGTTGCATAAAGCATGTTTTAATTCACATAGGAAACTTAAATGCATTGGAAAATTTATATACTCGTTCGATTTACAAAGTTTAGTTGCATGATGAGTACTTGCATTTGCTTGCACTTCCATGGTCAAGGGTAGTTGCATTTTTGAACGTATGATGCATAAGTTAAAAGATGGAATTGTGCAAAGGCATCCTTGTTGCATCACGCAAAGGACAGGGCATATAACATATAACGCACTTATGTAATAAATTCCCGGTTGTGACTCATGTATAAGAAAATTGTAGACAGACATTAAATGATGTCTAAATAGTTGCATTAAAAAGAAAAGATTTATGAACTTTGACAATGAAACATATTTTATGAAATTCGCATGCATTGATAGCTACATTTTAGGTTGAGATAAGCGATAAAAGAAGGATTAAATCAATGATGTATTCATTGGCATCTAGTCATGAAAGAATGTTGCATCCATGCATGGAGTTCTATCATCAAAGTTCGAATTTGGGAAAGGATGCATCTTCATTAAAATACTAAAGCTTGAATTCGATGCATAAAACGTAGGGTTTTTAAGAATAGCTCTGAGTGACAATCAATATCGCATAAGGAAAGGAAAAGAAAGATTGCTATAGATCCTATAGCTACATAAAGGCAAAAGGTCTATGGTCTTGAAATTGCATATTCGCATGGAATGATACATCTCATACATCTTGCAGTTACCTACATCTTTTAGGGAAAGTTTAGAAGAAACTATTTGCATCTCTAAGGGAAAGATCGCCTTTAATCGTAAGACAATTAGATCAATTAGGTAAATCGCATGTAATTGTGTAACTCACATGAGATTCATAAAGGCGTGAATAGTTAGCATACGATGAACACCTCAATGTGCTGGGTTAGGTTAAGTTATGTTAAAATTCTGCCTAGTATTGCACTTAGGATGCCGATTTAATATTTCCGATCTCAAAGGTCCTACCCACATTCTCGAAATGTTAGGATTATCTAATCGCCCATGCAAGAATGATTGAGGGTTCTCACCCCAAGGTTCAGTTGACCAAATGCTAGACCTCCGCAAGGAATTTAGGGACCCTAGGGCCAAAACGTTTATCGACCTCGTAGGGTTAGGGTTTTGGATGGGATCATTAGGACTCCCAAACCCTATATCGTGATCAAGAAATAACGTACGATGAGAGATATAAATACTGACACCTATCCCATGCTACAAGCTACAACGTCATATGCTCTTGCGACTAAATCACAAGTCAGTACCGCTACACCTTAGACCAAGGTTGGCGAGTTCTAATTACAAATTAACTTCTCTGAGAATTGAGTAGTTTCCCTACTACAACACTCCCTCTTGGGAACTGTCTTGTCAAGTTTAGGGCAGTGGTGAATTGCCAAGAAGCCATTTGACCAACCAAGTTAGGACAACAGGGTTGTCCAGGATTTATTGACCATAATATAAGGAAACCTAAGGTAGTGACAATTTGGGTCAACAGGGTATAGACCCTAACCCAAGGAAAAAGGGTAATCAAGCAACTCAGCTTACGTACTTGGGATCTTGCCAAGTCATGAATGATCCAGGATCGAATGCTGGAAGTATTCGAGGAGAAGGAATCACACCTTAGCAGTTGGTCGTACGAATGACCACTGGAATGCTCGTGATTGTACACTTAGGTGCATTGTTTGTACTTCTTTGCTCAAGGAAGTAATTTAGGAAAAACAACTAATCCTTCAAGTTAAAAGCCTGGAGGGAGAGGCAGTATCAGTTACCTCCGACTGTCTGCCTGACCCTATCCAAGGGGGTTGTTGGCCGCGCCGGGTACGTGGACCGAACCCACCGCGAGAGGTCTCTCTGTGGGTGCTACTTGGAGCAGGAGGACGCTTGGGTGCCAGGGAAGGCTCTGGTCGTAAATTCCTTGCCTCCGGATCCTGCACAAGAGGCTGACGTGACTCGAGATGGGATCTCGAGGCCCACATACTAGTCAACTGGCGAAACTTGGAATAGCGATCCCTGAGGATTGTTGGAATAGCCTTCGGGCAGGTTATTTGATGTATTCCAAATACTATGATAAATAAAGATCAAATGTTGGAAAAGGAACTTGCTTGACGTTGTTTTTCTGTGTCAGTGCCTAAGTTACGTGAAGGAACTAGTGATTAATTGGTTAATTAAGGAAGCTGTTTTTGCTTATCAAACTAAATGTGGTAGGTAATTAGATAACTAAAGCAACCGAAGGAAAGTGCGATAGATGTGACTCTAGGTCCGTCCTACGAAAGGGTGGTCCCGGTTGACCGAGAACTTTTCTCAAAGGAATTGACAGCGAGGCAACAATGACCTAGAATCAATAGAGCTAGAGTCCTGATTTATGCTGTTTTAGGGGAACGGAATGGGACTATGCCTTACGGGCAGAGAGAGCTTCACATCTCTCTTGTTTCCCATTATCCTTGAACCAAGTGTAGTATAAGTCCGCTTCGACCTTGATGTTTCTACGCAAAGTGGTTTGTCTGGGCTCGATACTAGCTACCTCCTAGGAACTTGACTATTAGGAAAACCCTGATTCAGGTCGGTCCTAAGTGGGAATGGCCAGGTGCTTCCGCTTCATGGCAAACTCGGGAAGACCTTGATCACAAATCCCGTGACATTCCTTGTGAGTGCGGCGCGGCGCTTTCTAGACTCTCTTCTCGATGGGCTGCTAAGACGTGTCCTACAAGTGGATAGGGGAACACATTACACCATGAGATCCTTGAGGGGTTTAAGGTTAGCAACTGGATTGCTAGCTAGCTTATCCATCAAGTACTCTAAGATTCCATGGAGCTGTAGCTTGTTATTTGGGACATGGAATGTGGCAGGGGTGGGCCGGCTACAACAGCTTCTGGCCATCATGCATAATGGTACTGAGGGCTTATTCGTGTGCTCACCGGTTGTCTTTACAGCTTGCTTGTATTCCTCCTTGTTGTCTAAGAATGACAGATCGATGGTGGCTAGCACATGCATCCGATCTCACTTATCCTTAGGGCTAGGGATATATTTCATTAGCAACCCGTAAGATTTCCTAACTTGAGTGTCACCCTTCAGCATAACGGAGATGGTGTTCAAGTCGACCGTCATTGTTTTCCATGTCTCCATCTGTACTCTCACTACTTCCATTTGATTTCTCAAGAAGATCAGACCATTGCCCCAATCTTCTATAACTCATGCATTCTGCATATCCAGGGCTGGCCTAGCAAGATGTCATAGTCTATTCCCTTCATGATAATGAAGTCCACTGAAAATTGGACTCCTACAATCTTCAACGACCAATTCTTCAACACTCTGAATGGCCTAACTTTCCTCCCATTGGCCTATGTGACATTAAACCTAGCATTCTCGACATGGGGGTTACTCCAAGCCTAGAGCACTGCATGGATAAGTACACTAACTCCAGCTCCCGTGTCCACAATCCCTTTCCTAGTAGCGTCTCCTAGTGCTAAGACCAGCAAGATTTCATGCATCTCTGTGCCTTCCCAAAAAGTAGTACCATGTAAGGACTTAGGCACTGAATGTAGCATCAAGCCAGGTATCTAAGTCACTGTGTCATGGTCATGGTCATGTAAGTCAGTTACCCCTTGCTCAATTGGTCCTTCCAGCCACTGCTTCAACTCTTGCCACAGCACTGGGAGGTGCCTAAGCAGGTCTCCTAAGCACAAAGTCATAGGGGTTGTCACTAGTGTGGTAAGAAAGTTGTCAGTTGCTTGCTTTCCTCCTAATTTCATGCTTCTTGGCCAATGAATACAATATTCGTAAGTTTGGGAATCTCCCAATTTTCATTTTTTGAATACTAAAAAGGTGACACCCGTATAACATGCCCATAAGTTTTCCAAGACCATATGATGTGACCTATCACTAGAAAGCGCTTGATTTGGAGTTATAGTGTTCAAGTTATGACAAATTCAAAGATTTGACCACGTGTCCCAAACTTATGGGAAATTTCCATATTTTCCAATATGGTCTTAATGGCCCTAACTAGTTTGCTAGCCCCTCAAGGAAGTTACTATATGTATATCTTCTATGTCACCTGTATTCAATGCCTATTTATAAATATCCTTATCTATGAATTTTTCCTAAATAAAACATAATCCTTTTATATTAAATCTGTAAATAAACCCTTTATATTACATCCTTCTATATGTAAAACATGTATAAAAATGGTATTTTTAAAATGCCTTATTTTGAACCCATGTGATGCACACATATATTCATGAGTAACTTACCTGAGGTTGGCATGTGGCACTTAAGCTTTGTCTATGTGGCACTGCTCGAGGTGCAAATGCATATCTTGACTTCAGTTGTGTAGGTGAAATCGGTGTGCTCACACTAGAGAGCTCATTGATTTCATCTTCTAGGATGTTCCAAGTGGATATACCATAGTCCATTCCTCCCAAGTGAATGAGACTAGAGGCCATAATGATACATTTAGTAATATGCAATGATCTGATGGGCCTAGGATTGAATCCCTACCTAGTTTGGGTAGTAACAATGACACATTCAAAAATCCAAATAGGGAAGGGTCAAATGAGCCAAAATCCACAGATCTCTCTATACAAGAGGCTTTTGGAAAGCTGGAACAACCAGTCTATTTGAATGGTACGACACTCGAGCCCAAGGAGGTCATTTTTTTAGCTAATAACACACAAAAAGGAATAGCCCATATTGATGTTATATCGATGGGAAGGCTTGGACTTGTGGGTATACAAACAATCCAAGATTACAACTCAATGGTAGAATTATAGTGAGTTAGCATGCATATGTGGTATAAGGCTAGCCCTCACATCTTATGTCACTTTGGTTTAGCTTGGTTAGTCTAATAAGATGCAATTTACATGCCAAGTAGACCTTATTTGGCTAGAGAAAATTGATTTATGATTTTCTTTAGGCCAATAGGACTAGTTATTTTGTAGTGAAATGTTATATTTCATTAGGCCAAGAGGGCCATGTGTCTCTTTGGTGTGGGTGCGTTTAATGGTTTTCTATTTTAGTGATTGCATTAGACAGGTTTAGAGGAACCTGGAGGGGCTCAACATCCTTCAAGTGCTCTTGGGCTTCTCTCACCCACTCCTTGACCTTATCTATGGCTTCAAGTTGGCGCTTCGGGTTGGGATACTCCTCGACCTTGGAACCCTCCTTTTCCACAGTCTTCGGACTGGATGCTTCTGCTTCTGCGTCTGTGACTTTTTTCCCTACAATTAGTGTCATGGCACACTCTGTCTTAAGCGTGGCCTTTTCTTTGATTCTCTTCCTCCTTTGCCTACGAATCCTTTCTCCTATTGAGATTGCATCTAAGTTACTAGGCCTTGGTAGTGATATGCCGGCTCGCTTTGTCTATGCTCGGTGGATTATAACATGCAACGGGATAGGCATAGCCTCTCTGTTGAGTGTTTCAACTCCGAACAGTCCTAATGGTACTGATGGCATGATTGCCGAACTAGAGGGTGGTTTCCATTTGGGGCAATTGGCAAATAGGTGGGTGATTCTACACTCTAGGCATCTAAGGTTAGCCTTCTCTTGATTGGCTTGCTCCCTCTCGGGGTAGCACGAAGAAATATGCCCTGAATGACCACAATTCCAACATGCAATTGACTCTTGGGTCTACCCTCCTAGGCCTCTACTCCTACCTTTGCCCTGAATGACAACAAGTCCAATATGCCCTGAATGACCACAAGTCCAACATGCAATCGACTCTTGGGTCTACCCTCCTAGGCCTCTACTCCTACCTTTGCCTAACACCATCACTAGCATTGGTCAATAGTCCATGAGAAGAGGATTTCCCTCTTTGGTTTACGAGACATAAGGGTTCACGTATGCTTCCTCATCATTCGGCTCCTCCACGTAGTGGACTAGAGCATCGCTCGGTAGGTGGATTACGAAAGGTCCAAGGTAGCCTAGGTATTATTATGGGATTAATCTCCTTACCAAGGATGGCTGGTTTTGTGTCGTTAGGTGTTGAAAGAGCCAATGGGGCTCCCCTTCCAAAGAATTTTGGTGGCCTATTCCCTAAGTATGGCTAGCTATATGGCTGGGTGTATGGAAGTCTCCTTGGTAGTCTGCAATGCATAGCATCATGGAACCTATCGCAATTGGCACAAAGTCGGGATCAAGGGTCCTGACATTCTCCTAGAAGGTGGTTTTTGTCATAATGCATGCATTGGACATGTGGGCATGTAGGTCTCCTCACCATCTCTTGTAGCCCAGCTACTCCAACTTCATCTCTATTAGCTCTTGGCTCTAGTCAACGATTTTCCCTTTGTCTTGGGTGCTTGGGACAGACCGTTTCCTAGATGTCGTGGCTTTCTCTGAGGATCTAGAATTAGCATTATCTTGGTTTGAGCTCTTGGAACTTATCTCCTTAAGCTAGTCATCCACTCATATGGCCTCTTTGAAGACCCTAGCTTGTATGTCTCTCTACAAGCTCGAGTTGCTTGCTAAGGCCTTGTAGAGTTTCTCACTCTAAATTCCATTTATAAACATTGTGGAGATTGCTCTTTTGTTAGGTTATTTGTTAGGTGGGATTCTCTTAAAGAGACTCTGCACATGGGTAATGTAATCACTAATGTCCTCCTTCTCCTTTTCCTTGATGTTCATCAATCGTACTATGAGGTTGTCAGAATACCCAACAACCTTGGAGAACCTCTTGATGAAGAGATCCTTGAGATTGTTGAAGTTATTCCATTCCGCCATGTATAAGCTAGTGTACCATGTCCTACCCTTGTCGCCTAGGTAAAGGCCTAAGGCTTGTGAGTGTTTGGCAAGATCTATGAGGCCGTTAGCCTCGGAGACTTGCTTGAACTACTCTACCAAGTTGTACGGGTCATTATGTGGCTAGTATTTTTCTAACTGCTTTGCAACTATGGGGATTATGAGCCATCGCTTGATGCTACTTCTATTCCAGCTCAATGGCAGCTTATCGTCCTTGGTTACACCCTTGATTAGTGGCAATGAACCCCGGCATCGACTATTGACACTTGGCATTGAGATTGACCATCGAATCTTCAGTTCTGGATTGTGAAGAATAGTCTGCAGGTTGTGTAAAATTGGACAGCCCCTTGTCTTGATGCTTTATGCTCCTTGGATATGCTTATTTGATGCACGAACTGCAACTGGCTCTTGGAGCCCTGGTTTATTCCTAACCATGTGAGTAATGAGGTGCTAGGCCTACCACGCTCTACCCTGAGGCCATATTGTCTATGAGCCTCTTCATGAGAAGCTCGCTCAGAGTCAAGTGCGCCTCTAGTACTCTCTCCCTTTTTGCATTAGGTCGTCCTGTCCGATTCCTATCGGTGGCTAGAGCTAAAACATGTTGGACTTCCCACATCTCTATGTCTTGCTGCAACTTCCTAGCCTGCTACTCATGGTTGTATGTTGCTATGTGTTGTAGTGTTTGCCCTACTAATCTCCTCTCCTTCTCAAGGTCTGCTATGATGTCCTCAGCCGGCCTACCAAGGTGCTCCATCTTGGTTTTTAAGTCATATTTATTAACCATATGTTGGATATCAATTGGGAAATCTCCCAAATAGAGCTAGTCATTCTCACAATTGGAGCTAGATCCTAACATGTTGACGACTTCTTGCTTCACTAGGCTATTGATCAAGCTGAAAGGTTTGGCAGTAATGTGTCTCCAATGGTATTGGTCCTTCTATGCTCCTGAGCCTTCACTCAGTGTCTTCATTCTCTCTTGGTCCTACTAGTTGGGGTTAGTCACCCATCTAAGTCTGAGGGTCCTCTCCTATTTGTGGGTTTGATCTGCTTATTATGTCTTGGTGTGTTTATTTTTATTGCAAACAACTCTCATATTATGTGTACTTAATGCGTACATGGTGCTCTTTTTTGTGTGTGGTGTGAAATCAGGCTTTTAGCTTTCAAGTGCACTTCAAGTGTCAAAAATAGTGTGAGGTGCAAATACGAGATGAACAATGTAGCTCTTGCTCTCCCCTCATTCTAGTTTTGGCCAAACATGGCTATAAGCGTGATTGCTAGTCACTTTCAAGGGTCGATTAGGGTTCTAGTGCATCTCCCAGCTTGGTCAAGGTATAATCACGGTTTGCATGTCAATTTTGGGCATTAAGTGGGGGTGGACAACTAACAGGTTAGCTAGTGGTCACTTTTAGGACATCAGGTCCCCATTTCTTTCATTTTTCACATCTAGAAGCCATTTAAGCTGTTTGTAAGGATTCTAGAGGTTCGTCGGTCCAGGCTCATCATCTAGGTTTGTTAGGGTCTGGGGATGTCAATTTTTCCTGAATTCACATTCAACCCAAGTGGTCTGAATTGTACAAGTCCAAATTCCAGACTCGTGGGTTGAGTGTAGGTGGGCCGAATGGCCAAGTCCTACTATTCGAATGACATGTGGCCAGGTGGACCGAGTCCGAGCGTCTGACTTTTGATGTCCGAGTGACTTAGACTGCGGGTATGAAGACCGTGGGTACCCGTCGGAGTGACCAAATCAAAGTGGCCAAATAGTGGCCATTTGAATGGCCAAGTGGCTGAATCTGATGTCCAAGCGGCCGAGTGTAAGTCAGAAGGGTTCCTCGGCTGTGACTACAGCCATCCGAGTCCTAGACTCATATGGGCCGAGTACAATAGTGTTTTTTTTACTAGAAAGGATGAAAATTTGACAATATTCTTATTTGATGCTTTATAATCCTAGTGACACTGCCTAAGACTTAGCTCCAACTCACGAGGAGCAAGGATGACACTCACTCACAATGATCACAAAGATTTTTTGGTCTCTCGCATATGGAAGAAAACCTCTCTCTCTCTCTCTCTCTCTCTCTCTTTCTCTCTTTCTCTCTCTCTCTCTCTCTCTCTCTCTCTCTCTCTCTCTCTCTCTCTCTCTCTCTCTCTCTCTCTCTCTCTCTCTCTCTCTCTCTCCATGTTGCAAATGCAAATGAGGCTTCACCCCCCTTCCCTTAGGTCTTAAACTCCCCATCTAGTGGTTGAGTGTTGCCCCATTCATGCTCTTGTCTTGTCAATGGATTTCAATCCCTTTTTTCCCTTGTTTTTGCCCTGTTTTGGGCCTGTTTATAGCAACAACCCTAAAATTATTTGCTTTGATTTCTTACTCCTATCCTACTCTAAATGCAATAGAAATCACAACTCAAGTATTGAAATGAATTAACCTACTTTCCTACTCATTAAAAACTCAAAATACTCACTTGCTTCGAAGATTAAATTCAAAAATCTTGTACCTACATCACTCACTGGTTCAAGGATGAAACCCTACTTCAATGCTCAATTTGAAGTGCGCTAGTCCTCAAGCTTGAATCTGTGTCCTCGTAACAATGGAACCAAAATGAAGTGGAAGCTCATGCTCAATCACCAAGACCCACGAACCACTTATTGTTTCAAGAATTTCACGCGAGTGACTAATGGCTATTTCTCACCTAGCCATAGGTGCACTCAATCCTTGGAGTGTAGTGAGCTTTATGTTGATGCCAGATTGAGTACCCTCCTCCCTCAAGTACTCTGGTAGCTCCACAATCCAAGATGCAAGCTCAAGCAAGCTCAATCCTCTATCTTCAAGCTCCATTCTCCATAGCCACGTCCATGAGACAAGAGAAGAGAAGAGAAGAGAAGAAGAGAGGAGAAGATGGAGAGCTTCTCCACCATGGTCCCTCACCCTCACACACTCACACACTCAAAGTGTCACACTCCCTCTCTCAAACACAAGCAGAAGCACAGGCAAGGAGAAGAGAAGAAGAGACCTACTTTAGCCACACACCAAGAATGAGCTCTTCCATTCACTTTTTGGTTTTTATACATGCCCTTATCCCTTTGGGCACCCATCCCCTTTTCACATGACCGGGCATCTTGCCAAGGTCCTCTTTTTCTATTTCCTTCTATTTGCATTATCTCTTCACCTATACCCATCTACTCTTTACAATTTTCACGACAGGGAGCTTGGCACTCTTTTAAAAATTTTGGGGATGCCTTTGCATTTAAAATGTGCCTTTCCCCTTTTCCTTCTTTGAGGTTGCCTTTCTGCCCTTTGCCTTTTCTTATCTTGTTTCCTCCATCGGGTCTGCTTTTTTGAATTTTATTGGATTTATTTTTTGCTTTCCTTTTCCTTGTCTTGCACAAGGGTTAACCTTAAGAACACTTACATATTCAACTTAGTGCATGGAGGAACCATAATTGTGATTGCCATGTGTAATGGAGTGCGAACATCACCACTAGAAGGTATAGTGCAATCATACTAAAAAATGACATTAGTGATCACTAGTATTCTACTCTACAGTCAACGTCTAGGGTAACAAGACTGACATCATCAAAAAAGTGCATATAAATATCAAGTACTCAAAAAAAAAATCCCAAGTGTATATTGATATATGAAACGAATACAATAGTCTCGGCAAAGATGAAAATGATAGTAGGTGGATACACAATAACAATTAGTGGAGGACCAACATCATCTCATAGACTTAGAGGCAAACAATAATACAAAAGGAGATGGCAGTACTACTACCAATACTCATATCTCAAGACATACAAAGAGGAAAAACTCTACTATTGTAGTACTCAGGATGCCAATCAAAGAACTAGTCAAAAAATCCAACAAGCAAACGTTGAACACATAGATGAACCCAAAAGGACAAACCCCTTTGCTTGGGTGGACCTCTCCCTTATATAACTTGCTGCCAGTTGTGATATTCTCTCCATTCATGTGCCATACCGATGGTCATAACTGCTATTGCATCCATTTGGTTATCAATGAGCCACTGGCGGCCTTGTTTTAAATCTCGCTAACTACCACCACCCTTAATACGAATGGAAAGGGAAAGGGTGAAGTACATTTGAGTAGAAATTGTATTCTCACCATAGTTTGGCAATTGAAATTGGTACTTGATTGATGACATTTAGTAAAGGAAAGCTCTCAAGGCCTCAATGCATGATCCCGCATATACAGCCCCTACATCCCTAAGAGTACTATTAGCTATCCATGGAGTCGAGATTTCTATCACTATGCAACAACATCCCTTATATGATAAAATTATTGTAGAGAAAGAGCTATATGTGGCTAGTAGGCTAGAAGTAGAAAGCATGGTCCATGTCTTTTGGTATCCAAGACCTAAAGATTATTGATAGCTATGCTTCACTTTAGTACAACCATGACTTCTTTAAGTGGTCTAATCCATAGCTAAGTGATATGGTACAAGTCTCCACAATATGCTTCTTGCCATAGTAGCCACACATATGCCCTACAATTAGCACATTGTTCACTCCAACAACTGATTTTAGCCCTAATAAGGCCAAATCCACCTCTTCCAACCTAGGAGAAATCTTCTCACAATCCATAATATGGTCTATAACAAAGTATCAATACCCACGAGAATATAATGCCTCATTCTTTTCCTCTTCTATATAGCCTTTAATAGGTACATCATTCATAAATGGGGTTGTAAGCTAAGGGATATAATCACGTAGGACCATGTTCATGGTATTCGTCATATGTGCTATGGAATTTGTAGCCCTTTCTGATACAATGTAGATCATCCTACCAAGGCCCAACGGAGTTTTCATGGTGGCCAAATCTCTACTCTCCAAGGCAAGCTAAAACTAATCATACTTTGAATACAGATCACTAAGAGAACAGAAAGCTCACCCTGCAAAAGCCTCAACAAAATCATCCATAACTAGACCTACACTAACATTCCTGATTGTCACCCTATTCACTAGCCTGCAAATCCTAAATAAACCTAGTAAGAGATCCATTCTTCTTAGGCACTCTAAACCATCAATTGGAATAGGGCATTGAAGATGGCTCACTATGCGCACGGATATGTTATTTCTATTTGGACATTGTATTGGGCGTGCCAGACTCTATGGGCACCGTCCATTAGCTTTATTTCTATTTTTGTAAAAGCAAACTCAAAAGCTAAAAGCTTGATATATTTTTGTAAATTGGGCTATTATTGAGCATGAAGATGGAATATACATAAAATACATGCTTTGTGAAGCGCTCACACAAGGCATGGGGGGAGATTGAACCCAATTGGTCTTTTGGCTCTTGTCGTTCATGCTTTTTACATTGTAGTTTGTGCAAAAAGTAGAGTTCATTGTTCTTGGGGACCTTCTGGGATTCACTACATGAGCATACAGCGACCGATCTGCGCATCAGTGGGGGTATGATGCCAAGAGGCATATTCCACGGTGGATTCCGTGCCACGGTGGATTCCGTGAGGTTTTACGGTGGATTCCGTAAACTTTGATGACCGGGGCTCATACACAAAGTGGATTCTTTGTGCAAGAAGTTGATGGGGACGCCTGTCCTTTTCGGGCGTTTCATTAATTTAGTGTGTACATGGGTGATTCCATAGCGAGTGATTCCGTAAAATACATATTAAATTAATAAACATTTATGAGTTTAGAGTGCGCACTCGTAATAAATTAAGGTTAGGATTTATTTCTAACCAGTTGATTTATTTATATAGCTGAAGACTGCTAGGTATTCACTTTTGTCAGTTTAATTGTATTATTTTACTAACGATTGTGAATGATTCAGTTGATGTGTAGAGATAGCAGCAGTGGCGGAGGAAAGCATTGGAGTTTAGCGAGTATTCGACCTATGGATTATATTTTGATAGGTGCCACGCCTATATTTTGTCATGTCTATTGAGGCATTGATTATTTATTATTATTTTGTATGCGCCTATGCGCACGTATATGTTATTTCTATTTGGACATTGTATTGGGCGTGCCAGACTCTATGGGCACCGTCCATTAGCTTTATTTCTATTTTTGTAAAAGCAAACTCAAAAGCTAAAAGCTTGATATATTTTTGTAAATTGGGCTATTATTGAGCATGAAGATGGAATATACATAAAATACATGCTTTGTGAAGCGCTCACACAAGGCATGGGGGGAGATTGAACCCAATTGGTCTTTTGGCTCTTATCGTTCATGCTTTTTACATTGTAATTTGTGCAAAAAGTAGAGTTCATTGTTCTTGGGGACCTTCTGGGATTCACTACGTGAGCATACAGCGACCGATCTGCGCACCACCATCTCAAATTGAGAGCTTGCTCATTGACATGTATCATAAGACCAAACTCAAAGTTGGAATGGCTCAAATACCTTAGGGCCTTGGATTATGAAAAATTTGGATACAAGCTCGGTTATCATTGTTCAAATCCCAAAGTGTTCATAATTGATGATGACTTAGCCAAAGTCTCGAAGAACACCACCACAAAAAGTTTTGACTCTAACATAGATGAAAGCATATGACTTTGACCCAAAATTTGCCAACTAACCCAATCTATCAAATCTAAGACTAAAATCCTAGTCCACTAGACACAATCCTCCAAGATAGAGTCAAAAATATTGAAGCCAGAAGAAGCCGTAAGACCTCCAACTATATTTTAGAAAGTTGAAATGGGTAGTTATCTTATTAGACAAGAAGTGCAAAGGCACATCTAACAAACCCATTGAGGGACTAGAAAAGGTCAAAGAAGTGAACATTACAATGTAAAGGAGTTCTCTTAGCCTGTTTACATTATCAAGGAATATTGAGACATTTTTGGCGGGAATGATTCTAAACTTAAGGTGTTCCATCTCACAAGTCCTCACCCAAGCAATTCCTCTAAAGGATGATGCCAAGCCTAAGTCATCAGGCCATATTTTAGCAACATATCATGACCATATTGTTTTTGCAATAGCCATATACCTTGAGGTGTAGACACAACCTCAATCTCGAGAAAGTACTTCAGCTCACCAAGATCCTTGACTTTGAATTTAGCCTGTAACATTGCTTTAATTTCAGCAATCACATGATCATCATCTCCTTGATGATCAAAACATCAACATAAACCACCAGAAAAACATAACCATGCTCTATCTTCTTTGTAAACAGGTTATGATCTACATGACCTATCTGAAAACCAAGCTGCTACAAATAAGTGCTTATGCGAGTATTCCATCATCTCGATGCTTGTTTCAGCCCATACAAGGCCTTTTTCAACTTACACACATATGTCAGATAGTCAGGGTATACATAACCTTCACGCTACTCCATATACACCTCTTCAAGCAAGTCACCATTCAAGAATGCATTTTTGACATCCATCTGCCATAATTTCTAGCCCTTAGAAGTCGTTAATGCAATAACTATTCTCACCATTGCCATCTTGGCAACCGGGCTGAAAGTTTCCCCATAATCTAGGCAGTACTACTGTGCATATCCCTTTGCAACCAGTCGGGCTTTATACCTTTCCAATGAACCATCTGACTTGCATTTCACTTTATAAACCCATTTGTAGCAAATGGGTACTTTTCCTTTAGGAAAATGGACTAATTCCCATGTCTCATTTTCAGCCAATACTATGTATTCCTCATCCATGGCAGCACACCAATTTTCATCTGTAATTGCCTCACTGAACTTCATAGGCTCTTTATAGCCTGACACTTTAGTCATATATGCATAATGTATGGCTGAATACCCACTGTATGTCAGCCTATCAATTGGTTTTTTGACCCTTTTAGACCTCCTCAACTGTGGTGCACTCTGGGCTTGCCTCTCATGAGGTGGCACATACCTGCTTTGCCTCGCACCAAGCGTCATACCTGATGATATGCCCAATTCATTGTCAAGACTATCACTGCCAGGTAACTCATATCCAGTTGTAAGTGCGCCTGTCACATCGTCAAACATCCTTTCTTTTCCTTTATCCAATATCCCCCTCACTGACATATTTGTGTCAGTGGATGCAATAGTGCGACTGTAGAGTTGTCCTATCCAAGGACTAACCCATCACCTATCGTTCCACTCATAGACATACTAGCTGAAGGATAATTTTCAGCATAAGTAGGGTTGGCTAGTCCATCAGAGACCACTGCATTTCGATTACCATACCATGAGGCCAACTCATCAAAAACTACATCCCTGCGATCAGAGTTTCCCAAGTGGATGGATCATAGCATTTGTAAGCCTTTCTTTCCTGTGCATAGCCAAGAAAAACACTTTTGATAGCCTTCGGGTCTAACTTCTTCCTCTTTTCATTAGGCACATCTACGTTGGCAATGCAGCCAAATACTTTTAGGTAACTAATGTCGGGCTTGTGGCCACCCGGGCTTGTGCCCACCCGGGCTTGTGCCCATACAAATTCTCATACAAAGTCAAATCATGAACCCCAACTATAGGTGTTTGGTTCAACACATAAAGTGCAGTAACCACTACTTTAGCCCACTAAGCATTTGGCGAATTCTTTTCATTAGGCATTGCCTTGGAAGCTTCCATAAGCACCCAAATTTTCCTCTCTACCACACCATTCTGCTGAGGTGTGTAACTACATGTGAGCTACCTTTTTATGCCATGTTTAGTAAGGTACCTGTAAAACTCTCTCGATACATATTCTCCACCTCCATCAGATATCAAACATGAGATACATCTTCAACCACTTTTACCACATAAGCATAATGGTGAAGTGCATAACCTTCAAAACCAAATCTTTGTGAGCTTGATAAAATAATTGTGAGTAGAGTAGAGGATTGCAGCTCTCTAGGATCATGCAGATTGTTGTGTCTGAGTCTAAATATCTTTAAATCTAAGCACCAGGTCACTAAAACATTCCAATACTCCTCAATGTCTCTCAGTGCACATGCTTTTAAGGATCTTTCCTTAGCAATGGAGCATGCATCATTGTTTTTGGTGCCCCCACTGAAGAGTATTGAGATTGACTTTAGAGCTTTTGATTGAACCAAATTTGACCGATAAGATGGAAAACTTGTTTCCTGAGTTTCAATGAAGAAAGGATAAGGATTCTCAAAGGTTCCTAGAAAATCTAGAACTAGGATGTATCATTCAAAGACTTGTTGAACCAGTTTTTCAAGCTCCCAAACTTGAAGTTCCAACTTTTGGATGAAGGTAGAAACTAGTTAGAGAAATATAGGAGGTAGTCAACTCAAAGAAACCCTCTAGTCCACTTGGAGTATGAAGCAACAAAGTTCCAAGCTATTCTAGATCATCTTCAAAATATTGAGACCCTGCAAGAATTGTAAAAAAGGATTGAGAAATATTGTAGAAATAAGACCAAACCAGAAGTCATTTGCCCTTTTTTTGAGAGGCTATGGGACCATTGGAACTGATGGCCCCCTAAGAAGCCCCTAAATATACAAGCAAGATGACTATATCTAAAGTAATTGTGTTAACTAAAGATTGGAAGTTGAGTTATATGCTCTCTTTATCCCCAAATTATCAGTATAAAAGACATTCTATCTTTTCCTTATGTAGTCCAACTATCAACTCACCCAACAGTCCCCTTTAAGTCATTGTGTTAACTAAAGATTGGAAGTGGAGTTATATGCTCTCTTTATCCCCAAATTATCAGTATAAATCTTTTCCTTATGTAGTCCAACTATCAACTCACCCAACAGTCCCCTTTAAGTTACTTGCGGTCTTTCAAATACTACTTCTTAACCCTTATTTTGAACTATAACTCCTAACATATCAAGCCTGCTTTACTCAACATTTAAATTAGTGAAAGAACTTATCTAAAAACTCTTATTTCATCATTAATCTCTATTAATACATAATTAAAACCACTGATATACACTAATCACTACTTCAATCTTGAATAGCATTTTACAAAGAAAATAGTTGCAAATAGATTACATTAGCCACAATATTTTAATAGAAAACTTTGAACATAAAATAAACTATAGTCTCTTTTCATTTGTTTTACTAATTCCTTCATTATCAAGACTTATTAAATTTTCTTTATTACTACTTATAAAAAATAAAAAATCAATAAATTCTCTCATTTACTCTTAATATTCACTAATTACTTGCTAAAAATATCCAAAAACTGCCATTTTCAACCCTAAAAATTAGATATCTCTAATTTCGGAGATCCATTAAAGCTAAGAATTGATGAGGAGATCCATCATACTATACAACTATGTTTTTGGGTTCCATCCTTAATCATTCACCAATCTTCTTAAAATTTTCTAATTATAATTAAAAAATATGTTTTTATCACTAAAATGCATATATCTCTTAATGCATATATTTAGGAGCTCCACATGTGTCCCAGCTATCAAATGTGGTTGAAGCCTAACATAGAGCTCGCTCAATTTCAAGATCTACAAGAGAGACCACCTACTACCTTGGAAAAGGGGGGGCAAAAAATCTTGGGCCGAGAAGAATGGAGAGATGCTTGGGAGAGGAGATGAGGCCATCTTCATTTTTGCTAGGAAAACAACCTACTACACAAATTGAGGGAGCCAGGCTACAACTTACATCGTCTCTACCTCCTGCTGGGAGTACAGCTGTGACTATAGTAATACAACTGGGAGGATCTATTGCTTGCTCCCTCTAGTCTCATAGGGTAGGAGGCGGCTCTACTACTACCATCCTTAAGAGTTGGTTGAAGAAAAGGAAGGATGGGATTCTTTCAGTGGTCGATGTAGTATTCTGAAGGGAAAAGTCTACTAGAAAGAAGAAATCCTACTACAATACAGGGGGAAAATGATCTCTACAACCAGGATCTCGGATTCAAGCAGCTCAAGCCTAGAAGTGGAGAAGAGATCAATCCCACAGGAGCATAGTTTTGGAGCTTTGGGAGCACCTCTACAGAAGAAAAGGAGACACACACTATTTTGGGAGGATCTATAGTGATGAAGGTGGGAGTAGCAAGGAGATGTAGTAGCTACTATGGCTTGCATGACAAGATTAAAGGTGGAACTTGTCTCCAAAATGTTGCTAAATAAAAGGGCTTGATATTCACATTAATGTTGAGCCGTAAAGCTTCTTGGATATGCAGCTTCTAATATTTGGTGGGATGATCTTCATCGTATATGAGAGGTGGCAACCTGAAATATTGGAGGCTTTGTATTAATATCGGGCCTCAATGATTGCAATCTTTTTGGAGGCCATGGCTATGTGATAAGTAGGGGGTGGCTAGCAAACTTGTGATGATGCATTTGGTCATGGGTGTTTTCAATGTCTTGTAGTTCAAGCTCACCCTTTGATGAAGCAAAAAGAATAAAACATCAAAAGTTGAACTAAGAGAAAAGCTTTCAAGCAAGTTTTCTCTCACATATTAGCTTCTTCAATGATATCCTTATTTGGTTATGCACTAGAAAGGGAGGCTAGCTATGATATTATTTGTATTTAAAAATGGTAATGGAAGTAATCAAGATTGATCTTATACCATAGATCTCAAAGGTAGGGGTTTGATGGTTCATCCTATTGATATTTGTAACGTGCCTGTCCAGGCACATTTTTTGCGCTCCATCAACGAGTCTAAGCGACGCCGCTCGGCACTCCCATGGAATGTCACAGGGTTTGTTGCCTAGGGTTTCCCAACTCTGCCTCGCAATGGAAGGTCTGCGACGAACCCAGTAGGATCGACCTAAAATCTGGGTTCCTAGTGGTCAAGGTCTCTTGACAGCATTCTAGCATTGGGTCATCCTAAACATCCTACTTTACGTAGAGATACCCAAGCCGAAGCAGATCCATGCTGCACTTGGTTCAAGGAGAATGGGAAATGAGAGGGATGCACCATTCAACCTCTCTACCCATAGGGTGTTGAGATATCGAGCTCCACTCGTGATATGCCAGGGTGACCGTTGTGCATTTATGTCACCGACTTGTCAGTTTTGCAGATGCGGTTGGTACACCGCCCATGAATAATAGCTAGATGACAGCTATCCTTATCTACTCTAGTTCGTGGCTCAGTTAGTATGCCACCTTAGTTAGTTGAGTTTAGTTTGAGATCCATATATAGGGTTCTTCTATTTCTATGTACTTGAGTTCTTTTGGCTTACATAACTAAGAAGAGGAAAACTGTTTTCAGCCTCCATCTTTGTGTGTATTCCCCCATTGTGCAAGCAAGAAAGCTACAAGTGAGACTCCTTCCTTCTCTCCCACAATCTTGACATGGTATCAGAGCCTTGTTCGTGGTAAGGAGCTCAAGAAAGCAAGCCAAGTTCGCAGTGTTCTGGTAAGAGGACCAGTGTTGCTTTCATTTTTCTATTTTGGGAGCAAGTCTCTGCAGGTAGCACAGCCGGAAAGTGCAAGAGTGCATTGTCTCAGATTGAGACGCCCTTCGCGGTGTAGCAAGAGGGCAGTATATGCTGCGGGCAAGGGCTTTAGCCCTTAGTTGCTCTGTTTTTTTGATTTGAGGCCATTTCGGGGCCTGTTTTGGAGGCGGAAGTTCTCTGCACGCACTCAGAAAAAGGCCCTATTTTATGCTGTGCGACCACTGTTCTATAGGTCGGTGAAAAGTTATTGTAGAAATTGCATCGTATGCCTGTGCGCACAGACATTGGGAGTTACAGAATCATCCTTGTTGCCTGTTGATGCAAAATCGTCACTAGGAAGTGACTGTGTGGTCAAATATCACTTTCGTCAGCTTTGCAGATTTGCTCTTGTGAGACTGAAGCTGTGTTCTTTGCAGTGACAGAATTTTTTGCAGTGTTCTGTAATGGCGTCTGATTCTCTTTCATAGATTGTCACTGAAAAGCTTGACAAGAACAAAGTTCAGAATGACGAATTTCCTTATGGGAAAAGGATATTGGGAATTCGTTGCAGGAAATGAAGAAGAACCAGTTCTTCCTGATGTTCCCAATCAATAGCAAATGCAGGCATTTAAAGCATGGCATGAGAGAGCCAGGAAAGTTATGTACTTCCTGTCTATTAGCATTTCAGACTCTATGATTGTGCATATTCAAGATGCAAGTACGCCAAAGGAGGCATGGGATACTTTGTCAAAAATGTATAGCACAAATACGCAAGCCGGAAAAATGCAGCTCAAGCAAGAGTTGCACAATGTGCAAAGAGAAAGTATGAGCATCAATGACTACCACATGAAGGTGAAGAAGATTGCAGATGCACTTGCTTCCATTGGGTCGCTAGTGGAAGATGATGATTTAGTTTCTGTGACCTTGAATGGTCTAGGAAAGGATTATGCACAGTTCCGAACATCCATTTCCGTCCGTGAAAGATTTCCTGATTTTGAGGAGTTGATTGCTCTTCTAATTTCTGAGGAGCAGAGAAATGGTGGTGCATCTTCTTTAGGAGGAACTTCAAAAGAAGCTGTCTTCTACTCAAATGCTGGAAGAGGTAGAGGCAGAGGTAGAGGAGGCCGATCTCGAGGCCGTGGTAGAAATCAGAATATGCAGCAAACTCAAGAAAACCAGTCCTTTGGAGGAGGACGTGGTAACTCTAGAGGAAGGGGGAGCCAAAGAGGTCGTGGTGGATGGCAAAGAGGCCAAAATGCAAACAACAATGTTGAATGCTACTACTGTGGTAAAATGGGTCATATGGCTAAAGACTGCTATAAAAAGCATAATGACATCATGAATGGAAAATTGCAACAAGGGAATTAAGCATCTTCTAGTAGACAGGGTGATGACAGAAATGAGTATTTGTTTATGGTGCAGCACATGACCAATTCTGTGACAAGTGTAGAAGAAAGCAACGATGTGTGGTATGTTGACTTAGGTGCATCAAACCACATGACAGGTCATGCAGAATGGATGCAGGATGCAAGGAAAATGGAAAAACCAGGATTTGTGGAGACTGGTGATGATACTGCACATCTTATTGTGCAGATTGGAAAAATTCCTTTGTCTATGCAGGATGGGAAAAAGAAATACCTATCGGATGTATTTCATGTCCTGAATATCACCAAGAACCTAGTTTCTGTTGGTCAAATGGTTGAGCAGGGCTTGTAGGTCAGATTTAATTCTCATGGATGCTTTGTTGAGGATATGAAAAATAAAGGTTGCTTGATAGCAAAAGGAAAGAAGAAGGGCAGAATGTTTACGTTGGATGTAGACATGCCTGAATTGAGTGCAGCAATGTTTGCACATGGGACCGGTGTAGTTGCAGATATTGATATCTGGCATAAACGCATTGGTCATGTTAATGTACAATGACTTAAATCAATGCAAGCCCAAAATATTGTTGCAGGATTGCCTAAATTCAAGGTTGCAGAAATGCATAAGGTATGTGAAGCCTGTTAATTTGGAAAATAGGCAAGGAAACCATTTCCTAAACATGTTCAAGAGAGTAAGAAGCCATTGGAATTAATCCACTCTGATGTGTGGACTACTAAAGCTGCATCTCTTGGAGGCTGTCATTATTTTGTCACTTTTATTGATGACTATAGCAGAAAAGTTTGGGTGTATTTTATGAAAAAGAAAAGTGAAGTTTTTGGGCATTTCAAAACTCTTAAAGCAATGGTTGAAAAAGAAACAGGCCTGCAAATAAAATGCCTAAGGTCAGATGGAGGGGGAGAGTACCTCTCAAATGAGTTTGCAAGGTTCTTGTAGGAGCATGGCATAAAGCAGCAATATCAATGTAGTCATACCCACAGCAAAATGGAATTGCAGAAAGAAAAAACAGGCATATTGGAGAGGTATCTCGTGCCATGCTCAACGAAAAAGACCTGCCAGATTTTTACTGGGCTGAGGCAGTTGCTACAGCAGTCTACATAATGAACAGGACTCCCACTGTAGCAATACATGGCATGACTCCAGAGGAGAGGTATACTGGTAGAAAACCAAATATTTCTCATTTGAAAATTTTTGGTTGCATTGTCTATGTTCATGTGCCAAATGAGTTGAGATCCAAGTTGGATCCAAAAGTTGAGAAGTGCATCTTTATTGGTTACTCTCTGCAGAGCAAAAAGGGTATAGATGCTATAACCCTTCTACTCGTAAGTTTACAGTGAGCAGAGATGTTGTTTTTGATGAGATGAGTAGCTGGTATAAACCAGTTAATGTGATTGATAATGTAGATGCACAAAATGGTAATGTTGCATAGAATTCACAGCAGCAGTCACAAGATATTAGTGGACCAGGAGCGTCCTCTAGCAGTGGTTCACATTCTTCACCATGGACAGGAAGATTGAGATCACAAGAATCTTCTCAAAGCAATGCAGATAGTGGTATGCAGGTATCACGAAAAGGAAAAGAGAAGGTAGACCATCCCATGTTTGATGTGAATGCAGGTCACTCTTATGTGGATGGTGAATTCAGTGGCTTAGAACAGAGCATTGATGATGAGTTGGGTATTGCTTCTATTGTTACACCTAGAGTAAGGAAGACCAGGGATGTTTTGAGAGCACCTGGGAGTGAACCTACTTTGCGCAGGTCTACCAGAGCTAGGTATCCTGCGGATAGGCTGAAATATGATGGATTTACAGCCATTCACTATGCCTATATGGTCAAAGTGATACAGGAACTAGAACCCACTTCTTTTGAGCAAGCCATGGGAAAAGAAAAATGGGAGAAAGCCATGGATGAAGAAATGGATGCCCTGGAAGAAAATGCTACATGGGAATTGGTACCTTTGCCTAAAGATAAGAATGCAATTGGTTGTAAGTGGGTTTATAAGGTGAAGCACAATGCAGATGGTTCTGTGAACAGATACAAGCCAAGATTAGTAGTCAAGGGGTATGCACAAACATATGGCATTGATTATGAAGAAACATTCAGTCCGGTTGCAAGGATGGCAACCGTAAGAGCAGTCATTGCTATGGCTGCATCAAAGGGATGGTCTTTACATCAGATGGATGTAAAGAATGCCTTCTTGCATGGTGATTTGCAAGAAGAGGTCTATATGGAGCAGCCACCAGGTTATGTGCATGCTGTTCATCCTGAGTTTGTTTCTAGGTTGAAGAAAGCCTTGTATGGCTTGAAGCAAGCACCTAGAGCATGGTCTGACAAGATAGGACAATATCTTGTCACTATCGGCTTTCAGATTTCCAAGGCAAATTTATCACTTTATGTGAGAAAAACAGAGAAAGGTATTATGCTGCTTGTCATTTATGTTGATGATTTGATTATGACAGGTGATAGTGATGAAGATATCCTTCATGTGAAAATGCTATTGAAGCAGAAGTTTGAGATGAAGGATTTGGGAGAGCTACGTTATTTCTTGGGCATTGAGGTGATTAGATCACCAAGTGGGATATGGCTCTTGCAGAGGCAGTATGGATTGGACATGCTGTCCAAATATGGGATGACAGGCTGTAAGCCTATTTTAGTTTCTTTGGAGTAGGATTGTGAAGTTAAGCGCAGATGCATGTGAGCTTCTCGAAGACCCTACTATGTACAGACACATAGTAGGAAGTTTGATTTATATGACTATTACCAGGCGAGATTTGAGCTATGCTGTTGGATTGGTAAGTCAGTTTATGCAAGCTCCAAGGAAACCACATTTGGATGCGGCTAGATGCATACTTAGGTATGTGAAGTCCACATTGCAGTATGGACTATTTTATGAGACTGGGGTTCAGATACAGTTGCATGGATACACTGATGCTGATTGGGCTGGTAGTATTTCTGATAGACGATCTACCAGTGGATATGTGTTCTCTTTTGGGAGTGCTGCAGTCACTTGGAGCAGCAAGAAACAACCTACAGTTGCCTTGTCGAGCACAGAGGCTGTGTACAGGGGTGCAGCAATGGCTGCATGTGAGGTAGCTTGGTTGCATAAGCTACTTTATGATATGCATCAGTCTACAGATGGGCCAGTTGTCATTTATTGTGACAACATGAGTAGTATACACTTGGCAAATAACCCAGTCTATCATGCTAGAACAAAGCACATTGAGTTGCATTATCACTATGTGCGGGAGAGGGTTTTACTAGGTCTTATTGATCTAGTTTATGTCAGCACAGAGGATTAGGTAGTTGACATATTCACGAAGGCATTGGGCGCAGAGAAGTTATGCAAGTTCAGAGACCTGCTTGGTGTGCAGGAATTAGGATTGAGCTCGAGGGGGAGTGTTGAGATATCGAGCTCCACTCGTGATATGCCAGGGTGACCGTTATGCATTTATGTCACCGACTTGTCAATTGCAGATGCGGTTGGTACACCGCCCATGAATAATAGCTAGATGATAGCTATCCTTATCTACTCTAGTTCGTGGCTCAGTTAGTATGCCACCTTAGTTAGTTGAGTTTGGTTTGAGACCCATATATAGGGTTCTTCTATTTCTATGTACTTGAGTTCTTTTGGCTTACACAACTAAGAAGAGGAAAATTGTTTTTAGCCTCCACCTTTGTGTGTATTCCCCCATTGTGCAAGCAAGAAAGCTACAACTGAGACTCCTTCCTTCTCTCCCACAATCTTGACATAGGGCACAGTCCCATTTTGGTCCCCTAAAACGGCATCAATCGGGCTCCAACTTAACAATACCTAAAGGTCAGAACTATAGCAAAACCTTGTGAGAAGCCTCCCGGTTCTCTGGGACCACCCTACCACATAGGATAGACCCGTCAAGGGTTCCACCCACCCGCTTCCCTTGATAGCTTTATTTTTCATATTAGGTCCTATCACATTTATGTGCGACACTTAGAATCAGCTTCCTTAATTAAGCCTTTTTGGGAACATGGTTCGTTTGCGTAATTTACAGCATAGACATGAACACAGAGCAAGCAATCCTTTGGCAAACAAGTTCAGACAAATTTCTTAACTTATCTTCACGTTGATCTTTGTCTCCTACCCATACAAGAGAAATTGTGTATCCCTTCAGCCTAATAGAAGTACCTAGTCCAAATCACATGGCACCATAATTTCCATCCATTATCTAGAATAGGATCTTTCAACGCCCTAGACATTGGGCTCACGATAGTCTACAACTCCGTTCTGGACTAGGCAAGGGGTGTCCAGAGCTCCACTGACCCCAAGCAACTTAGGAGTGAGACACAACTTTCGAGGTTGGCCTTTTTACCACTCGACCTTCGGCCTGTGAATCGAGTAGTGCCCTCTCGGATTGAAACGCAGCATGACCTTGGAGATGATCCGCCTGCGCAAAATATCCTTCCTTAATTAATCCAATTAAAAATCAAGCACAATCCAGGAAATCAACCTAATATCATCTTTCAAGAAAACATTTCTTTATTTCCCCATGGAAACTTGTCATCACTGACCCCTGCCATGCATTTACCATTAAACACAAGCACTTGGAATAATCATCCAAATCACATCCCAACAATCAGTTTAATGCAAAAGCATTTAGGACGTTGTTTGATCAATCAACAAAAATAATGGTATTCTTTCCCAAACATCGCAGAAATAATCATGATAACCTTTCCATCATGTATTTGCTCTCCCCCTTGGGAGCAGGAGCGGTTCTATGTAAATTTTACTTAGCACACCCTTCTTTCGGCTAAGGCATATGTTAAGGTTTCAAACACTGTACATGACATAAGTTCTATAGGTCACTCACGTTGATCAATAATCCAATCTTGAATTGGATTGGTGAAAGTCGTAGTTATCAGATGGATCTCAAAACATTCTAGTTTTAATCCTTATTATTAGTTTCTTGTACTAGCTCTTAGCCAACAAAGGCATGAAGCAAACAGGAAATTGTTCTCATATATCAAGCATGTTATAGGCCTAACGCGTAAATACTTGATAAGATGAGTGTAAGATGATTTTCAAGTAACTAGACTCCGACAAGCCTTGCATTGAGCTAGAATCTAGTTTTTCTTAATGTTTGGGCTCTTATGCTAAGTACTTTTGAAGTATCCAAACTTTAAACTAGAACCTTGTATTCCCAATTCTTAATATCATATTCTTTTGGCAATTATGCTGGTTGTAACCCTTGAGTATGCTTTAACCTAGCACTTGTATGCACAATCTTCTAATGTCATTCTTTTAGCGACTATAGCGTTCATAACCCTTGACTAGTTCCTCCTTGTAATTGCGCTATCAGCAAATAGGCCGTATGTAACTAAGTTGGGTTAAAAGGAACAATCAGAATGCCAAATTATAATAATAGGAATAAGTTCAAGCTAATCCTTTGCATGAATTCTTGTGCATACCGAAGTGATATAGCCTATGACTCACAAATAGGGAAGATGGCAATTCGTACCTGGGTATTCGGAAATGGCTTAACCATACTCAACATTGCATTCATATTGACGGTAACACCCTAACTAATGACTCCATTGTCGAACGCAAGATTTCCATTGGTGTGTGTCATCCTCCTTTTTGGGGCCATACTTCGGCTTGTAAATCTCTTTCTCCCTTTCTCTCTCTCTCTCATCCACTTTCTCTCAGCGGCAGCAGGGGGCAAAGAGGTGGTATCATCCCTCTCTTTTTTTCTTATGATTGGTTGGGGGGGGGGGGGGGGGGGCGGTATATGAAGGGTGTGGTATGGACTAGCTGTCAAGATTGTGGGAGAGAAGGAAGGAGTCTCACTTGTAGCTTTCTTGCTTGCACAATGGGGGAATACACACACAGATGGAGGCTGAAAATAGTTTTCCTCTTCTTAGTTGTGTAAGCCAAAAAGAACACACATACAAAGAAATAGAAGAACCCTATATATGGGTCTCAAACCAAACTCAAATAACTAAGGTGGCATACTAACTGAGCCACGAACTAGAGTAGATAAGGATAGCTGTCATCTAGCTATTATTCATAGGCGGTGTACCAACCGCATCTGTAACTAACAAGTCGGTGACATAAATGCACAACGGTCACCCTGGCATATCATGAGTGGAGCTCAATATCTCAACACTCCCCCTCGAGCTCAATCCCAATTCCTGCACACCAAGCAGGTCTCTGAACTTGCACAGCTTCTCTGCGCTCGCCCAATGCCTTCGTAAATATGTCAGCTACCTGATCCTCTGTGCTGACATAAACTAGATCGATAAGACCTAGTAAAACCCTCTCCCCCACATAGTGATAATGCACCTCAATGTGCTTTGTTCTAGCATGATAGACTGGGTTATTTGCCAAGTGTATACTACTCATGTTGTCACAATAAATGACAACTGGCCCATCTGTAGGCTGATGCATATCATAAAGTAGCTTATGCAACCAAGCTACCTCACATGCATCCATTGCTGCGCCCCTGTACTCAGCCTTTGTGCTCGACAAGGCAACTGTAGGCTGTTTCTTGCTGCTCCAAGTGACTACAGCACTCCCAAAAGAGAACATATATCCACTGGTAGATCATCTATCAGAAATACTACCAGCCCAATCAGCATCAGTGTATCCATGCAACTGTATCTGAACCCCAGTCTCATAAAGTAGTCCATACTGCAATGTGGACTTCACATACCTGAGTATGCGTCTAGCCACATCCAAATGCGGTTTCCTTGGAGCCTGCATAAACTGACTTACCAATCCAATAGCATAGCTCAAATCTGGCCTGGTAATAGTCATATAAATCAAACTTTCTACTATGCGTTTGTATATAGTAGGGTCTTCCAGAAGCTCACCTGCATCTGTGCTTAGCTTCACATTCTGCTCCAAAGGAACTGAAATAGGCTTACAATCTATCATCCCATATTTGGACAGCATGTCCAATCCATACTGCCTCTGCAAGAGCCATATCCCACTTGGTGATCTAATCACCTCAATGCCCAAGAAATAACACAGCTCTCCCAAATCCTTCATCTCCTCTCCCCCTCCATCTGACCTTAGGCATTTTATTTGCAGGCCTGTTTCTTTTTCAACCATAGCTTTAAGAGTTTTGAAATGCCCAAACACTTCACTTTTCTTTTTCATAAAATACACCCAAACTTTTCTTCTATAGTCATCAATAAAAGTGACAAAATAATGACAGCCTCCAATAGATGCAGCTTTAGTAGTCCACACATCAGAGTGGATTAATTCCAATGGTTTCTTACTCTCTTGAACATGTCTAGGAAATGGTTTCCTTGCCTATTTTCCAAATTGACAGGCTTCACATACATTATGCATTTCTGCAACCTTGAATTTAGGCAATCCTGCAACAATATTTTTGGGCATGCATTGATTTAAGTCGATGTACATGAACATGACCAATGCGTTTATGCCAGATATCAATATCTGCAACTACATTGGTCCCATGTGCAAACATTGCTGCACTCAATTCAAGCATGTTTGCATCCAATGTAAACATTCTGTCATTCTTCTTTCCTTTTGCTATCAAGCGACCTTTATTTTTCATATCCTCAACAAAGTATCCATGAGGATTAAATCTGACCTATCAAGAAGAACTGGTTCTTCTTCATTTCCTGCAACGAATTCCCAATATCCTTTTCCCATAAGGAAATTCGTCATTCTAAACTTCCATGCTTGGAAGTTATTCTTGTCAAGCTTTTCAGTGACAATCTGTGAAAGAGAATCAAACGCCATTATAGAACACTGCAAAAAATTCTGTCACTGCAAAAAGCACAGCTTCAGCCTCACAAGGGCAAATCTGTAAAACTAACGAAAGTGGTATTTGACCACACAGTCACTTTCTAGTGACGATTTTGCATCAACAGGTAACAAGGATGATTTTGTAACTCCCAATGTCTCTACGCACAGGCATACGGTGCAATTTCTATAGTAACTTTTCACTGACCTGTAGAACAGTGGTCGCACAGCAAAACACAGGATCTTTTCCTGAGTGTGTGCGGAAAACTTCTGCCTCCAAAACAGGCCCCGAAATGGCCTCAAAAAAAAAAAACAGAGCAACCAAGGCCTAAAGCCCCCTCCCGTAGCATATACTGCCCTCTTGCTACACTGCGAAGGGCGTCTCAATCTGAGACAATGCACTCTTGCACTTTTCGAGTGTGATACCTGTTGTAGAGACTTGCTCCCAAAACAGAAAAATGAAAGCAACACTGGTCCTCTTACCAGAACACCGCGAACTTGGTTTGCTTTCTTGAGCTCCTTATCACGAAGAAGGCTCTGATACCATGTCAAGATTGTGGGAGAGAAGAAGGAGTCTCACTTGTAGCTTTCTTGCTTGCACAATGGGGGAATACACACACAGGTGGAGGCTGAAAACAATTTTCCTCTTCTTAGTTGTGTAAGCCAAAAAGAACACATATACAAAGAAATAGAAAAACCCTATATATGGGTCTCAAACCAAACTCAAATAACTAAGGTGGCATACTAACTGAGCCATGAACTAGAGTAGATAAGGATAGCTGTCATCTAGCTATTATTCATGGGCGGTGTACCAACCGCATCTGCAACTAACAAGTCGGTGAGATAAATGCACAATGGTCACCCTGGCATATCACGAGTGGAGCTCGATATCTCAACACTGGCCCTCTCTCTCCCTCTCTTCACCATGTTCCCTACATGGTAGCCATGCCAACGGCCACCTGGCGGTCTTGGGGAGATGGTCAATGCCTTCAAGGCTCCGTCATCTTCCACGTCTACTCCTCGTCATCCTCGACTTCGTCTTCTTTCGTTGCATCATTGCCTGCATCATCTTCTTGCCCCCTCTTGTCGTCTACCATTTCCTTCTTCCTTTCTTTCCCTCTTGGCCACGTCGTCAACTCCCTCTTGTCTCAATGTCATCTCATCGTCTTCTCTTCCTCCCCTTTGCATTGGAGTCGACATCATCCTCCTTTCCCTCCCCCGCCGCCTGTTCGGTGACAAGAGGGGGGGAAGTTTTTAAAAATTTATATTAACTTTAATAAAGTGGGGGGATAACATCAAACTAAACTTTACAATATTGATCATCTATGCAAAAGCATCTCTAATGTCCATATTCAAGGGAATGATCATGGAAAGGAAGTCTTGGGCTATGCCCAAAAACATGGTAAAATAAAGCTACCATGCATGGTCTAGGTACTCTTTCATCCATTGAGTATGTCAAGTAGGGCCTTTTCATTTTAGAACTCTTTTTTAAAGCTTAGACTTAACTAAAATTGAATGCAAGTTTATCTCAAAGTTTATTTAAGATATGTATTCTTGGAGTTTGGACTTAACCAAATTTCATTACCTCAAGGGTTACTTGAGATATATGCATACTTTGTAGTTTGGATTTAACTAAATTGCATCACCACAAAGGTTATAAGAACTTTTCTTCCAGAGTGATTATCATTTTAAAGTTTTTCTTTTATTCTATCATCTTGCCATGACTAAATTGATTCTTGACTTTATTTGAATATCATATGATATTTTGCTCGTTTCTCAACATTGAATTGAATTGCCGATGCACATCATTTTCAACAACTTCATAATGGTGGTTTGACTAAATTGAGTCTTGGCTATTTGGATATCATCTAGTATTTTTCTTATTGCTCAATTTAGAACCTTCTTCCTCTTGCCAACAATCCTTTTAGGCTCATGAATGATCAACCCATCCTCATGGGGAAGTAGTTCTTCAAGAACTTGAATATCAAGACCAATATACTTCTTGAGTTGGAAGACATGAACGACATTGTGAATGCATGTCATTGAAGGCAAATCAAGTTGGTAAGTAAGATCTCCAACTTTCCTTATGATTTGGTATGGACCGTAATAGTGATGGGTAAGCTTATTATGTCCTCCCTTAAGAGATACATAACAAGAATTAGGTACCTTTAAGAATACCCATTCTCCCTCTTCAAAATCCACAGGCCTTCATTCATCATCCACATTTTCATAGTCTCTTGTGCCTTTAATATTTATCTTACATTGCTTCATTGAGGCCTCCATCTTTTATAACTCCTCTCAAGCAAGAGGATTTACTTCATTGTGAAACAATGTTGAAGGTACTTTGACCTTGTAACCATACAATGCCTCAAATGGTGACATGCCTATAGTCATGTGATAAGTATTATTATACAAAAATCCACATACTGAATCCAATGATTCCATGCATTTTGTGTATCATGAAAAAAGTGTCTCAAATATACCTCTAGTCATTTATTGACCCTTTCAATTTGTCCATCTATTTATGGATGATAGGCCATGTTAACTTGGTTCCCATGGAAGTAAAAAGGCTTTTCCAAAATTTCCATGAATTTCGTATCCTATCAAAAATAATCTTCATAGGTAACCCATGAAGTCTAAAAATTCCTTTATGAACTAAACTGCCACTTGTTTGGCTAAATCAAAAGCTTTAGGCGTTCAATGATATGCAAGAATTTGAAAGCTCAATGATGATCAATGAGATATTAGAAAGGTTTATCTTTAGTAATCAGTGGCTCACCGAAATCATCAAGCCTAACATCAAATTAGTATCTCTTGATACTAATCTAATGCTTCTTGGCACCTATGCTTTTTTAGCACATTCAAGATCATCTAGGTGGTTGGTTATTCTCAATCATTTGAAGTTGATTTCCTATCATGGAATGTCAAGCATGAAGAATTTTAAATGGATGCTTCTCATGAATAACATGACTCATGCTACTCATCTATACTACATGGAAGAACTAGTTGTTCCACTTACAGGGATGGATAGATTTAATTGTTATCAA
Organism: Lygodium microphyllum; assembly: GCF_053477565.2. NCBI lineage: Eukaryota > Viridiplantae > Streptophyta > Polypodiopsida > Schizaeales > Lygodiaceae > Lygodium > Lygodium microphyllum. Next base: position 49,963,305 of record NC_141150.1, on the reverse strand, counting down.
TTTCAATCAATGATCTTATTTGAATATTTTGAAGACATTCCAGCTGCCTTCGTCATCATGCAAATCTCAAAGATGGTGGTACCTTTGCTTGAGGGGGACATGAAGACTAATGCAAGCGAAGTCAATGAAAAAGAAGACCAAAAAGACCATGATGAAGAAGAAGACCAAACATACCATAAAGAAGAAGACCATGAAGACAAAAAGAGTATCAAAGAAAGCAAAGTGGACTATATCAAAGAAGAAGACAAAGAAAAGAAGATATGTTATGCCACCATGACATATCTGATGAAGAAAAACACAAGGGCCTGTCGATCCTTATATCCACTTTTCACTAGATCTTTTTATTGTATGTACTTGCCTCTAATGCTCCTTTCATAAGCCATGAAAAAATTCTCATGCAACCTATGCATAACAGCCTCTACACACTTAATAAGGCCTTGTAACAACCCCTAGATGTTAGCCATGCTTTTGGTACCCACACTTAGCCTTTTCTACTGCGACAGCCTCTGGATGATTACCATGTTTGTGGCTTACCCACACTTAGCAAGGTTCTACTCATGACACCCTCTATACACTTAGTGCCTTTTCAGGGTTATGATTGAGGAGGGGTGTTGAGAGTTACGCAATCACACCCATGTGGCAACCTCTTTGTATGGAGCAATAGGGCAAGACTCATATAGTTTACTAGAGAGGATGCATGAATCCCATAGGCACAATGGAGAAAAAGGGAACCATCATGAGCCTATAAAGTGTTGTACCTTCTTATCATTCAATGATGGAATACTATTGTACTTTGTCATTTCAATCATAGTCAGTGTCATACTCAAGATTGTGTTTATGAGTCCAAGCTTCCATCTTGGAACCTAATTTACTTGAGTAAAAGTCGGTCTCTCTAATCTATGTCTTCTTGAGTTCACTCTCTGTGTTCCATCCACCACTAGATCCATGCATTTCAACAAGACAATATCACATATTTTGTTGGTAAAAAGCTAGATAATAATAACTATGCAATATGGAAATTTTGCATGGAGAATTTCTTGATTGGAAAATGATATCGGAATCTTATTACAAGTGATGAGGCTGAACCAAAACTTCCAAAAAGAAATCCCACTGTTGAACAATAGAGAGCACATTATGCTTGGCTTGAATGAGCTCGTAGAGTCTTGCATTAGCTCTCACTATGTATTTTTGATACAATGGTCATGCAAATTATGAATTGCAAGTCACTAAAAGATGCATGGGACATCTTGATATGGTATTATGATAGTGCTACTAGTGTATGGAAGATCCAACTAAAACATAAGTTTAATACTATGGGAAAGGACAATCAATACAAGATTATATGTCACAAAGATAAAGACCATTGTTGTGATCAGGTAGCCTTTGTTGGAGCTGAAGTAGATGATGAAGATTTGGTTGTACTGGCACTGAATGGTCTTGGACTTGAGTATAAGTCATTTGATATGTCTATCTCAATGAGATTGGAGATGACTGATTTTAATGAGCTCATTTCATTGCTTGTTCATGAAGAGGTTAAGCTTGGATTGGCCATTGGTTCTAGTGGCTCAAAGGGTAGAGATGCGAGTTTTTATTTGAATCAAAGAGGCTTTGACAACCATGGTAGAGGATTATCTTGTGTTCAAGGGACTAATCAAAATGCATCTCAGAATGTTAATAATTAGCAAAGGTACAAAATGCTAGAGGTGGTGGATACTTTTGAGCAAGAGGGAGATCTAACCCTAGAGGAAAAGGTTTATGGCAATCAAAGAATACATATGAGAATGCAAATAAGGATAAGGGTTGTCACTACTATGGAAAGTATGGGCATATTGTTGAGGAATACTGTAAGAAACAAGTGAATTAGAAAGGCAATCAATAGGGTCATTGTGCTTCATCTAGTCATGTTGAGGATGCTACTACTAGTAGGTTGTTTACTATGATATATGCTTGTAACTATGCTACTAAAGAAAATAAGTTAGATGATGTATGGTACATTGACTTTGGGGCATCTGACCATATGATGCCGCATGGAGAATGGTTCACTAACATGGTTTCTGATAAGCATGGCTATGTCTATATAGGTGACGATACACAACATAACATTAAGCATAAGGATGTAGTTCCCTTGGTTATTCATGATGGTCAGAAGAAGAATCTACATGATGTATTGCATGTCCCCTCCATTGCTAAGAATGTTCTTTCAATTGGGTAAATGATAGAGTAAAATTTTCAAGTGCGAGTTAATAAGCATGGCTATTTTATTGAAGAGTTTGGAAATGGTTGTAAGCTGATTGCTAAAGGTAGAAGACATGGTCATATGTTCACTCTAGATGCTCGTATTCCACAGCTGATCAACTATGTTTGCACATGGATAGGGTGCAATTAGAGAGCTTGAGATCTGGCATAAGAGGATTGGACATGTGAATGTTCAAAGGCTGCAAACTATGCAAAGAAAGTAGTTGGTTACAGGCTTGCCAAAGCTTCCCTATTCGGATTTAGGTCATATTTGTTATGCATGTCAGTTCGGCAACGCAGTATCGATTTCCATTTAAGAATCATGCCTAGCACAGATCTAGGCCACTACAATTGATTCACTTAGATGTTTGGGGGCCAATAATGCTACTTTTGGTGGATCTAGATATTATGTAACATTCATTGATGATTTCAACAGATATACATGGGTGTATATCTTGAAGCGTAAAGATGAAGCACTTATTGTTTTTAAGGACTTTAAGTGACAAGTTAAGAAAGAATGTTATTCTTCTATCTCATGTCTAACATCCAACAGTGGTGATGAACATATATCCAATGAATTTGATAAATACTTGGCAAAGAATGCCATTCATAGGCAGCTTACTTACAACTACACTCCACAATAGAATGAAGTAGCAAATAAGAAAGAATAGGGTTCTTACGGACACTACTCGTGCAATGCTTAATGAAAAGAATATGCCACTGTACTATTCAGCTAAAGCTATAGTGATAGCTATGTATGTGATGAATCATACTCCTACTGCAAGGGTTCATGACATGACACCATATCAAAAGTTGTATAGAAGCCAGACATCAACCATTTGAAAGTCCTTGGATGCATTGCATATGTACACATTCTAAATGAGAAGAGGAAAAAGTTGGATCCTAAAGCACAAAATTGTGTATTATTGGCTGTGCTCAAGAGTAGAAGGCTTACAAATGCTTTAATCCATCTACAATAAAATGATAATCAGCAAAGATGTTATCTTTTATAAGTTGGCTTTGTGGTATGGGTCATCTGTTGTTATTCCTCATGATCATCTTTCAGATCATGTATCTACTACTATTTCGCAGCAGAGTACTACTATATCTAGACCTATATGTGATGTATCTTTGAGTATTTCACCTTGGATTGGTAGGTTACACAGTCATGCATCACCATCCACTGATAGCACTATATCAGTGAGGGAGAGAAATGAAACAGAAGGCAAAGGCAAATAGAAAAATTTTTATGATACTCCTAGGATGATGACTTTAGGATATGACTCAACTGGTAGCATGGATAGTGAATTCGGGATTCCATCTATTTAACACCTAGGGTTAGGCAAACTAGATATATACTACCTCATGAGAGAGGGGAATCAAGCAGCCCGCCTCATTTGAGAGAAGGTCACAGAGGTTGAGATACCCTATTGACAAGCTTATGCACAGTGGTTTTTAGGAAAGCATTATGCATATATGGCAAAGTCCTTCTTGATGCTGGCAACTAAATTGGACAGATAGTCCTTCAAAATTTCTCATTCTGGAGTACTTGCAGTAGGATTTTGGGAAGTCTTTATAATCACTGCATAGACTCGTTGGGTTGATGTAGAGGGTCCTCTGTTCTTATTCTGATTCAGAGTTCCTATTGAGATTGGTGGTTGTTGATTCCAGTTAGTAGGGTTCCACTGTTGTTGTTGAGTTGCCATTGGGGAAACTTTTTGAGGCCATTGTTATTATGGTTGAACCATCATTTGAGGTATTGTTGTTGTTTGTAGCCCTTGGATTCGGTGCACTATACTACGACAATAGATACATTTGAGGGTAGGGTTAGGGAATAGTCCCTGGAACTACATTTGGTGGGTATACCATTCCTGGCATGGGATGAGGTAAGACTCCTCTTCCTGAGGTCATTGATAGCCTTGCTTCAACTTCATCATACAGTGTTACACCTTCCATTGCAGCTTGTAGATTGACTGGTCTTCTCAATTTCACAAACTTACAAACTTTTGATTGTAGGCCTCTAAGAAAAACTCCCTTTTGGATGTCTTCATCCAAATGATGGTTGGTCCATCTCTTCAGTATGGATTCTATTCTGGAGACATATACTTCCACCCATTCACTAGAGAACTAACTTAAGTTCATGAACTCCTCTCGTATCCGCTCTTCAAAACCTTCATGCCTAAATTTAGTGAGTAAGGCCAATGTCCCATGTGCCAAAAATTCATGATTCTTGTCTCTCACGCCTTTGAAAGTAGTAGGGAATATTGCCAACCAATGCTGGGGGTTTTGGCATTGTTGGCTATACACGCTACCATGAATTCAACTACATGAAGATCAACATGGTCTTAATTGTACTCTCCCTTAAAGATGGGCAGGGGGACTACATTCAATGACCTGTCAATCATCAATATTTTCAAGATGGATTTGACTAGGAAGGGGACCTTAAGTCACCATGGGGACTTATGTAAAGAGTGCCACAAGGGCATCAAAAGAGGCTTCTGCTCTACTAGCTTGTTCTTGGCTTTGCTTTTTCCTTTTCTCTTCTCACATACCTCTAGGCTTGTTCTAGTGCTTGCCTCTTAATCGTGTCATTCATCAGGCAGCTAGCTCCACCTAGTTTATCTGTACTCAACAGAACAGAATCAGAAGGGATTTAGTCTCTGTAGGACTCTCTTGCCAACATTTCTTCTATTTCCTTCTTTTCAACATCTCAGAATTCAACTTTCATTCCACTACAAAGGGGAAGATATTCAATTCTAAAGGTATTAAAATTCATTCTTTTGAGGATCGCCATAGTGCCATTGTCTTGATAATACCAACTTCGAAGGCTTTCAATAGCATAGGTTGTGAAGAGCACTCTGTCTACAAGCTTCCAGTGGGTTTCCAATTAGACAAACACAAGGTTGTTAGTGCACCAAGCATCCCACATATCTTGCTATTGAGCATCCACCACAAATAGATTCCAACTCTTTTCCTTCGTGTTCTTGTGAACTTACTACAACTCTTGAAGCTTCTTCACAAATCTATCTATAAGACTAACCTTGAGTGACTAAGCATATAGGAAAAGTTCCAATATTATTTGCTACCCAAAAAATGTTGTTGGAATACCTTAACATGAGTTACAAAAACCCAAACATGGATTGAATATCTCAAAGGTTAGCCAAGGATGTTATGACAAGAAGAAGCATATGAGATTAACTTTAATTGCAAAACTTTGAAAGTCTACAGATGAAATTCTAGGCAAGCGGTTTGTCCACCATTAGAAGTAACCAATGGGTACACCCATATTATTTGTGAATCTCTCCAAATATGCATACATAGAGGCCTCAACAAGATTATAATTAAGAATTGGTATCCCCTAGCATTAATCCTAAAAATTCTTGAGAGACTCGGTTAAGCCAAAATATTCACCAATATCAATCTTCATGGCACTTATGACCTTGTCCAAATAAGAGAAGGAGATGAATGAAAGACATCATTTCTCACAACGTACTACCATTTTGCGTGAGTGATGATGCCATTTGTACTTACAAATGCTCCAACAATATTTTAGGATTTGATAAATGATATCACTTTTGAATGCCTAAATTGTTGGGGGTTAAGGCTGCCTATGCCTAGCCACCTACATTTACATTGTACAGGGTTCCTGTACACCTATATACTGTAAGTGACAACTGCCCATCACTATCACTTTATTTTTTATTATTTCTATGATAATAGAACTTGAGATGTTTATTTTTCGGGTTGATTTACTATTTTAATAACTGCTTGTACTCTCTTTGGTTGGTATACATAATGATAGTTGTTTCAAATGATTCCAATGATAGTGCTATCTTTAACATGAGAAGTTGGATGGCCATAACTTCTAGCACTACAAGACCTAGATTTGACATGTATTGGTGCAAAAGAAACAAGTTAGGCCATTACCCTACATCATCATTGGTTTTATATCTACCACACTATTACATGTTTAGTTAGACTAGGCGATGATCATGTATGTGATATTGTTGGCATAGGTGATGTGAGATTACATTTTGGTATTGGTATTTCATTTGTGCTGCATGATGTACGCCATGTCTTGGCTTTGACCAAAGGTCTTATATTATCTTGATAATTGAATGATGATAGATATCATATATCTTTTGGTGATTCTACATAGAAAACCTCATTTTTGCTAGAGGTGCCAACGCTGACAGCTTGTATCCCTTGCTTGTATCTAGTTATGTTGATCATGCTTTAGCCATTACTGATCTTCCACATGTATCTCTTTGGCATGAATGTATTGGGAATATGTCCCTTAAAGGAATAAAAGTCTTAACTCATTTGTAGTACTTACTGCCTCTTGACTATTCATGCCTTGATTCATGTTATCATTATTTATATGGCAAGTGGACTGGTAAAAAGTTTAGTTCTATGCACGTGGGTGAGCTATTGGCTCTTATGCATTCAAATGTTTGTAGTCCCATGCCCTCTCAATGATTAGGTGGTGAAAATTATTTTCTTATATTCATTTATGGTTATTCACATAATGAGTGGGCTATCCCATAAAGTAGAAGTCAGAAGTTTTGCTTATGTTTTGTTGTTTTCTTGCTATTGTTGAGAACTAGTTTGGGCATAGGCTAAAATGCCTACAATCTGACAAATAGAGGTGAATATGTCTCTAAGGCATTTGAGCAGTTTTGTAATGAGAGGGGTATTAAGCATCAGTTGACCACTTCTTAGAACCCACAATAATAGGACTTTATATGTACATGATCTTCAAAAGGACAAGGCAAACTTTTGACCCTAGCACTTTTAGTTGCCACTAACAGCAACTCCTAGCATTATTCTACAATAATGTGCTAGGGTCAAAATGTACAATAACTATTCTACTAAACTATTGAGTCTCCAAGTACCTTGATCTTTGAATCATTATGGATTCCTGGGGACTAAGACTAGTCCTACTTCTATAACAAAAGAACGCAAAGATAATTCTCAAACATATAATTCTACAAAAGTGTGATGACAACTATCAATAATATTTTAAACCCACACTACTATAGTCAAATCCAGTGGGGATGTTCTTGAGGAATGCCATCGAAAATATTAATTAACTTCTTTATCATTTATTGCGACGGTGTTGGAAACCTTTGAGTGGATCTCAAGAGTATATAGTGGATATTTGTTACTTCCTATGCAGACAAAGGTTTAATGATACTATGACCATTAACAAGCATGCAATGACCTTACATCATTAGATATATAATCAAGTCACTTGAGCCTTACCCCTAATTGTATTGATATGCCATCAAGGATACCCTCCTATATCAATAGCTTATGGAGCCTTAGAAATAATCAAATGATCCCTTACTTTTGTACTACTACCATTGCACAAAGTTAATGACTCGAGCTCTATTGTATTTTGAAGCCAAAGATCTCATTATTTTATTACTATTGCATTTTCATAAGAGAGAAATGTTAAAATTCTTGAGCAATTGAACTATAACATATTGACTTGTGTATTAACTAAGATTGCCAAGGCTTGAGAATGGATAACACTTATTAGGGAAAATAGAAGTGTCAATCCATATCAATAGTTAAATATTTGAGTATGTGATTTGCAAATATCGAAATACAAGTTTCTTAAGGTGTTATGGAAGCATATAACAATGATCTATGCTTAAAAACACAAATAATGGAAATGGATTTATTATAAAGAAAATTTACATTGTGGTGATACCACAAAATCCACATCTCCAAAAATCGTAATGTAGTTCACATATAATGCTAAAATTCAATATATAATATTTCTTATGGGATATTTGTGCAAGTGATAGGGGCTTGAGTATACCAAAAATTCAATGAGAGCTCAATATGGTTGGTTGATTGAAGCTGGTTAATGGATAATTATATCACTTACTTAACAAGAAACCTAACTTGAAATGTTTAGGAATGCACTTGTGTGGTAATAGTGTTGTTAATTTGTATTCCAATGACCATACTATGTCATTATGGCACTCAATTAGCATGGGTGTTACATACAATCCCCAGGTGTGCAAAAGGACAAGGCATGCCATATGTAATGTTGAAATGTATACTAAAGTATCCACTTTCAAATACCTATGCAAAGTAATAGGGGTTGGGGTATTACAAAGAACTCTATACGTTCTTTGAGTGAAGCTTGTTGATGGAAAACTATATCACTTGCTTTATAATAATCCTAACATGAATTGTATGGAAATAAACTTGCCTAGTATGAGTTGTGTCCCTTTGTGCAAAAGATCTCTTCAAAGGTGCATGCCACTTGATTCAAAGATAGAAGGCATTTGTATAACAAAGAAGTCTATTTATAATGGGTTCAAAATGTGCAATGGAAAATTTAACAATAGAATAAACATGACAAAGATGATGATTTACTGCAATCCTTAAGCAAGCTTCTTATCACTAGGTTGTTATAAAGTTTGTTGTTGAATTACACATATGCAGTTACAAAAAACTTGGAGCTTTTACTTGAAAAGATGCCCCCCTCAAAAGCCATGTCACTTTGACACTTCAAATAGCATCGCATTACTTACAAGAAAATTTAAAAAGTTATATTGAGTATTGTGTGCTTACAAGTGCTATCCTTGTATGAACATGTGCAAGGATAATAAATATTCCATACCCACAAATCCTTATATATCATCTAGTGATACAGCAAGAGGTAGCATAAACTGAAAAGTGCCAACATCACCCCTAGTAGCACTGCACTTGTGAGGGAGTACAAGATAAATGATATCCATCGTCTTACAATATTCAATGGGCCATCACTTGGGTTGTTGGTGTTGTTGTTTCTATTGCCAGTGGTGTTGTTGATGCTATTACTACTACTAAGGAAGTATGCACGAAGGAAATATGATATACAGATAATATTGACGATAAGGATTGCTGCAAAGGAAGATATTAAGAGGAATATTTGCACGAGTTTAGAGCCACTTGGTTGAAAAGCGGCCTGTAGGATGTTGATTCCAACGGGAACCACCAATCTTAATAGAATATTACTATTGAAATCACTTATCCTATCTAGAACGTGAGGGAGAGGAGGAGGAGGTGGTGGTGGCGGTGGTGATAACAACATCGGTGGCAATGGTGATGGTGGAGGTGAGGGTGGGGGTGGAAATGGAGGTCGTGGCAATGGCTCCATGATGATAACAGATTGATCATAATCACTATTACCTTCGACTTGGTGAGGGAAATCGGGTAAGGATAAGCGCTTTTTGTGACCAAAATGACGGTGTTCCAATAATATCCCAAGTTCGTCTTTTTGTACATAGTTTTCAACCCTAGTTTGGTCCCTATCATCAAGGAAACTATTGGAAGTTGATGCATGTTGGACATCCTCGTTAATGATGTCAATAAGGCATTCCATACGATCCATTGTCAGTTCGTCCCCTCTGAAAAGTATACGAAACTTCTTTATGAGTACATAGAAACTATAAATCTACCAAAGTCATAATTAGTACACAAATTATGTTTTTAACATGAAAGGCATATGTCGCCACGGATATTAAGAATAAAAGAGATGTGGTGTTGTTGCAAAGTCAACAACGTTGGGTGCAATAGATGCATATTGATGTTGGCACTTGTGAGCACTTCTACAAAGAAAGCTGATTTACATGTGGAGGAACCCTTATGTATACTTCGATATTAATTAGCCCCACATAGTGCTAGGTGAACCCATGTCAAAAGGGCTGGTAGTTATCAACCATATTGACACGTGACTGGTAGTTATGGACCGAGTTGAAGAAATTTTGAGTTAACACGCGAAAAGGTAAAAACCAACTAACCAAAACTAATCGAGGAAATCTTTTGGAAGGCCATGTCTAGAAAAGAGACCTTAGTTCATAGGAAACTAAGATTTAACATAAATAGATTTCAAAGCTTTACAAAATTCCCACACTCAAAAAGATGGAAATCGATGCGATGTGATTGAAGAATCCCAATTCGTCTTCATGACACTTGCTCTATATTGGGTGTGCCAAAAAGGTTAGGATGGTAACAAGAAAAAGCAAGGGAACTTAAATTTAGGTTTTTGTATTGTCTTGGAAGGAGCAAAGTAAATTTAGTAAGATCACAATCTTCTGTACCCAATGCTAGCTTTTACTCGAAATTTTCCTTTTTGGAGAAGGCTTGAAATTTGAAAGATGCCTCAAGGAAATATGTAAGGCTTGAACTCTGGGAATCCATGCATACCACTACACCTACATGCATACCATTACACCTATAGAATGAAACCTACTCAAGTCCATAGAAAAAGAAAAACCAAGTAAAACGAAAGGAAAATAGCTACAAGGTGAGGGTAGTTTTCTCCTCAAACACAAGAAAGCTCCGTCTAACCGTTGCTAGGTATCACTCAAATATACGAGAGAGAGAGAGAGAGAGAGAGAGAGAGAGAGAGAGAGAGAGCGCCTACACCATCGTCCTCAGTTGATCAGTTGTGCACTGGCCTTCGAGGGAAGGAAGAGTTGTCCCATCTGATCACTGGATGGAAGAGGAAGAGAGCGAACGACGAGTGGCACGCACAATATCATTCTTCACGGAGAATTAATCTCACACACACACACACACACACACACACACACACACACAAAGCACACACTCAAGTTGCAAGTTGGCCTGTCTTGACACACATACGAGATAGACGAGGAAATGACCTTGACTCATCTCGCGCCTCTCTCACCGAGTCGGCCGAAGCCAACATCTTGGCGGCGTCACGGTGGACCCCGCACTAATGCCTTTAGTAAATAAAGGTCCATTTGTTTTCTTAAGAAAGATGACGGATGTAGATGTTCTTACTTTTATTCTTGAAAAGGGGGAAAAAAAGCATAGATTATCAGTATATGGTTCCTCAAGGACCAATTGAGTCACAATTTTGAGCAAAAAACACACCGCAATGAGCAGAGGGACTTGACCAAACCCTCCACACACTGGTTGGCTTCACGATGGTGGACCCCGCATTAACGCCTTTATATAAAAAACGATCCGCTTGTGAATGTTTCTCAGGAAATAGGATATTAGGAATCCGAGTGAGGCACGGAGGAGTTCCATTAAAAAGTCAAAAAGAAAAGAAAAGAAAACATGTCGCATAATCTCGAGTGACGGCCTTCTCAGTTTCTCTTTCTCTTGTTTACAAAAACTCTTGTGCGTCCTCTCCTTTTGAAAAGTCCACACTCGTACTTTTTAGGAGTTTGTTGCTTTTCATTTGAGGGGTTCGACAAAGCGGGTTCTCTTCAACCTGCAACTCAGCCCTCAAATTTGAAGGGCTACCCAACTTTTCATTTTGAAGGTCTTAGAGCCTAGAGGGCCTCCCCTTTTCTTTTTAAAGAGTTTGGAAGGGCATATAACTATTTTTCTAAAATTCTTACCTTTCTTTTGAAGGGTAATATATGTATCACCCTTCTCTAGAAGGGCAAAACCCCCTTTGAAGGGTGTTGCAACCTTCAAATTTTCACCTTGACAAAAATCTGTCTCAATTCTTTGGAAGAAGGAAATAAATCCTCTTCAAAATTTTTAAAAATATAGTTACATCTGTTAAAACAAAGGAAAAAAACAAAAGCATGGTGTGCTTGCTGGCTGCCTTCCTAGTCAATAACCCTCGAAGCAAGGAGGAAGGTGTCATCATCCATGAAAGGTATGAACCTCACACCTTTCATGGATGATGACACATGTACCTCTCTCCAATCCAGTATCCACTCTTTGCCCTCATTTGAGAGGGGATATGATATTTACATCTGTGTATTGACATCACAGCTTTCCTCACTAATGGGAAAGAAAAGCAAGGACAAATACATGATATTAACACCTCCCTCTTGTTGTAAATGCTTTACGTCTATTTTAATACAATTTGCCACACTATCACAAAACTATCCCCTCTTTGGCCTTGTTTTCTCCTCTTTGCCCATTGGTGAAGGAAGGACACAAAGTTGTCCTGAAGTATATTTCTTGCCAACTGGATTTCCAAAAAACTAGTTGAAACTCAGATTTGTCTTCATGAAACCAATTATTTTAACCTAAAGCCAATCACATTTCAACCAACGTTCATGAAAACTGTTTCTATGAACCAATGGAAAAACCCCTACTTTTATCTAGGATTTTTCAAAGTGAGGTGGTTTTAAAATACTAATGCCCATATAATTCTTTTTACAAGGCAACATGAAGCCATAACTCTTTTTTTCAAGAAAATCTGACCAACGACATGCACAACAAAATAATTATCCAATTAAATAAAACATACATCTCATTCACATGACATGTAACACTTTGGGCTAAAAATGGGTTAGGGACTCTACTCTTGAGAAAAACAATTGAATGAATTGTTCAAAAAAGTGACATACATATGATTATATGCAACGTACAACATGATGCTTATATTGCATAAAGCAAGAGAAAAAGTTTTAAGCATCCATATCAACATACATACAAAATTCTATATGTACAACTGTGTAGCAAAATCATACATGAAAAGATAAGCAATATATACATAGAAATATAGATTTATATATGAAAGGCCTTGCATAAAAGAGAAAATTATATATAATAGTAAATAGAACATACCTATATACGAGAGTAAGCATAGCAAGGAAATAATTTATACAATTTCTAGAGTCTACCCATTCTCATCTTCGCTTTTTAACATATAGTAAAGATCGAGACTATATCATCATTAGCCAATGTATTAATGGTCTTTTGAAAAATGATAAGCAATCTAGAAATCTTAAATATTCTTAGAAAGAAGTATATACCTCGATATAAGTTGTGTATATAAAACTTTTTAAAAAAGAGAGGAGTGCTACATTTGTTGATAGCTCACGCCATATCATTCAACTTGCGTCCATATTTCATATAATATTGAGGACGTTGATTTATAGTATAGGAAAGCTTTGGGCGACCTCCACCCCTTGCAATATCGACCCCTCTATCTACATACTATCCTCATCTACACTCGAAACATTGCTTTCATGATATACTCTTGCACTTCGGGGAGCTGAAGGCACAACATACCACCATCGAGGTTGTTGGGGGTTTGGATAGAAATTTACATGTTCAAAATCACATACAAGAGAGATTTAACATTTGTGACATATACCATGTCGTAATAAAATTTTAAAAAATAATTCATGTACTTGTTCACAATGGATCGGCAAGACAAATATGTCACACAAATCCGTCTATCTTTTTTCAGAATCTATTTCGAGAAATCCAGATGGACCTCATCAAACGGTTGCCCGGGCTTCTTCCAGTACCATTTTGAATCACTGCACATCGAATAGCATCATGGAGAAGCTACAGTAATCCACTATGATAATACTTTGCAAGTTCCCAAAATACTCCACCTCATCTATAACGATGTTTGGATATGTGCCTCGCCGTCGGCTCTCTTGCTCGAACTTTGCCATGACACCACAATCCGTTGTGGAGCACATTTTGTCGATACACTCCACGCGAAAATGTCGCCCGCGCGACCACATTGCATTGTATATTTTGTACTATATATTAAAACGATTAATTAGTTGTCTCATATAAAATCTAGATACGACAGTTTATAAACCATGTGATCACCTTTGGACTACATCCCCTCGAGAATTTCCACTCCTCAGTAGAGATCTCCACCCCTTCTCGAGAAGTTGCGATCAAAGCTCTATGTAACCATCGCATAGACATAAACCGTGGCATCTCCTCCATGCCCTCGGGATATCGAATCGGTCGATGGCACATACTATGTCAAAATTCAGATCACGCTTCTTCCTAATCTTTCCTAGATTGATCATACCTAGCGAGCCACGTCTCCATGGAAACATTGTGCAATATACAAAAACGATTCACTTTCTCCTCCATTGCAGCATCCATCCTTTTTTCTACCCCATTTCCAACCACCACATCTCCAGTCAGTCTATCATCATCCTTCAGCGACCATAGCATACTATTGTCTGAATCTATGGTTGGTAGCTGTGAAATATGCACTAACGCCTCAGTCACCAATCAACCTTCATCCATGCTACCTTCTGGCCGAGCTCGTTGTGGCACAAATCCTTTCAGGGTTTTCATGAAGCTCTCCAAGAAGAACATCCATCGCGTATGGATATGTCTAGCAATCTCCACTTCGTCTACAAGATGCACCAGGAGGTGGGTTTGCATCATGAGCATGCTAGTGGGCAAGTACTTCTCAAAGAGACAGACCGTCTCCACTGCTCCCCACCTTGCGGATTCAATAGACGATGTCTTTATCTCCTTCTATGAAATCCATTGCACTAAATTTGACAACCTGTAAATCACCTCGCGTATTTCTAGAGTAAGGTATCCTACGACCGTGATCGGTAGTACAAACCGTCACAAATGAAGAAGCATTATGAACAATGACTACACTCGAAATAACAAAATATGCAAGTCACTTACAATCCATTCGTAGTACAAAATTGACATATCTTATGTCAATCATGGGATTTTAGTCCTATTAGTTGGTCGTCTTCAGAAAACGCGGATCTAAGAGAATGCATCATACCCGTTGGAGTGTGAATAGACTTGATAATTTTCTTCACAATACACTCTTCTTTAGTGGACGAAACCCAAGGAGCGTGAGGTAGTTGCAAGTGACCATTAACACTCGACTGTGGCCAAAGCTCCTCCATCTTGCCTACCTCCTTCAAATCCATTCATGCCCCTGCAGTGTCTCTCTTTCTTGTGATGTGGTTCCATAGTAAGCTGCCCACATTCTTGAAAATATGCACTGGATGCAGCAAGTGATTAATCTGTAAGTGGGTCCAATATGGCAACTCATAGAAAAACGAGAACCGTCTCATTTTGTTTGGATGCGACTCCGTGTGGACCATTTTCAGCTCGTACGAGCTTTGGGCGTTCATTCGTGTTGGAGGTCATTCAAGAAAACCTTCCCTCAGTTCATGACCTTTCAGATTTGCTTGCATACTTAGGATTGCAAGCATCGTCTTTAGGCGAGATACTCGACACCCATCATATAGTTGTATGAATGCTTTCTCTCTAAGCAGATCAAATATCTCGGTATCCATGGGCATCAATGTATCGATCATTGCCTTCATCTCAAGCTCCAATATTGTAAGAAATTCTGAAAGGTTGCATGTCTCCTCTGGTATTGATGGTATAGACTGGGTAGTGCCTTCCAAGTGGTGGATTGGCTCAGGCACTCCATCCATCGCACGCCCATGAACTCTTCTAACTAGCCACAATAGGTGCACTCCTCCTTGGGATGAGACATCACCTCCCTATATAAATTTTACGGTCACATTCAATGTTGTTGTATATGATATTCAATTAGTTTGTGAATATAATGCATGATTGATACACACTTTTCTTACCGTTTACTCAAAGTCTGAGATCGCTTGATCAATGATCTTCGATTGAAACTCGCAGAAGCATCATACATGTTCTATAGACAAGCGATGCTTTCGTCTGATTGCCAGCTTGCATTGAGAGCAAGGACACAGGACATGCTGATTAAGATACGCCTCGCGATCTTGAACATCACGACCTTCATCGTTTTCCATTTTGTCTACGTTACGATAAACAATTTGTTTTTGTTCTCATTCTCTTTTTCTTTCTGAATTTGTTTGAGAAGGGATTTCTTCTCTTATAACTCAACAAAAGTAATGTCAATTGTCTTCTTGGTTTTCTCCCCGTTTCTTTGATTCTCCCCCTTTCTTTGCACCTTTCTTTACGCTCTTCATTTTATATTCTCTCCCCTTTCTCTTTCTTTGTCTCTCTCTCTTTCTTTGTTGCCTCTCTCTTTGTTTCTCTCTACCCCCTTAATATGTTTTCTCACTCATTCTCCTCTCTCCCTCCCTCCCTCTCTCTCTCTCTTTTCCAATTTCTTTGTTGTCTTTCAAGTTTATTCTCTCTCTCTCTTTCGTTCTCTCTTCCTTTTTCTTTCTTCTCCCTCTCTCATTTCCTATCTTTCTTTCTCTCTCTCTCTCTCTTTCTTTGTTGCCCCTCTCTTTGTTTCTCTCCACCCCCTTACATTTTCTCACTCATTATCCTCTCTCCCTCTCTCTCTCCCTGGCTCTTTCCCCATTTCTTTGTTTTCTTTCATGTTTATTCTCTCTCTCTCTCTCTCGTTCTCTCTTCCTTTTCTTCTCCCTCTCTCATTTCCTATCTTTCTTTCTCTCTCTCTCTTTCTTTGTTGCCCCTCTCTTTGTTTCTCTCCACCCCCTTATGTTTTCTCACTCATTCTCCTCTCTCTCTCTCTCTCTCTCTCTCTCTCTCTCTCTCTCTCTCTCTTGTTTCCTATTTCTTTGTTATTTTTCAT
Organism: Lygodium microphyllum; assembly: GCF_053477565.2. Classification (NCBI taxonomy): domain Eukaryota; kingdom Viridiplantae; phylum Streptophyta; class Polypodiopsida; order Schizaeales; family Lygodiaceae; genus Lygodium; species Lygodium microphyllum. Next base: position 49,946,777 of record NC_141150.1, on the reverse strand, counting down.
GTTTATTCTCTCTCTCTCTCTCTCTCTCTCTCTCTTTCCCTCTTCCTTTTCCTTTCTTCTTCTCCCTCTCTCATTTCCTATCGTTCTCCCTCAATGCACCTCATTCTCAAGAAAAACCCTCTATTTCTCCCTCATCGCACATCATTCTAAAGAAAAAAAACAAAAAAAAGAAGAAAGAACAAGAATAAACCCTCTCTTTGTTTTTCTCTACCCCCTCGTGTTTTCTCATTCATTCTCCTCTCTCCCTCTCTCCCTCCCTCCCTCCCTCTCTTTCTCTCTTTCTTTATTATGTTTCATGTTATTCCCTCTCTCTCTCTCTCTCTCTCTCTCTCTCTCTCTCTCTCTCTCTCTCTCTCTCTCGTTCTTTCTTCATTTTCCTTTCTTCTTCTCCCTCTCTCATTTTCTCTCTTTCTCCCTCCATGCACCTCATTCTCAACAAAAATAAATAAAAGAAAAGAAGAAAGAACAAGAACAAACCAAGAGGGTTCAATGTACTCACCGCAAAGGCCAGAAGATGGATTCTTTGTCTCCTCTTCGCGACAGCTCCTCTTCGCCCTTCGTACACTTCCTCCTCTTCTTTGTAAATGGCGGTGCGGCGGCGGCGGTGGGGAGAAGCTCTCCTTCTCTCTCTTTCTCTCTTTCTCTCCCTCTCCCTCTCAAATGCACGATCTATTTCGCTCTCTTTCGCAAAATGCCGCGCTTGGGTTTCGGCCGCATTTTTTATGTCTGAGTACCGTCACTATTTGTATCGCCGCTAATTTACGTCGGAACAGCATGTTGCTATTCCCCTATATCCTTGTAGTGAAAGTCGGGACATAGTTTGGAAACATTAATAAGCACCATACAACTTAATTTAATGGATAAAATAAATCACTGTTTTTTTATTAAGGTTTATCACCTAATAACAATTCACTCTTTGCTAATTAATTTATAAAATGAACCTCCAATTAAATCCCCCTTTTCCCTCACATTACACATTTTCTTTTTCAATGAAGCGTTATGTGGGGTGGGTGATGTGGCAATCAATTGAAGTTCCTATTACTCGTCTTGATTAGTTGAAGTTTGGTCAACTGTCGATTTAGATTTAGATTTGGTATTTTTATTGGTTATTTGATTGGAGTCGGGGATATGATGTGTATTTCTTTTTCTTTTCTACCTAATATGGGGATATTGGGTGCTTGTATGTATACATCACATGAAGCTTTTGATAGCATCAGCATAGAGGTCATGCCAAATTTTTTCTAGGATGTGGATTGCTTGGGGTGGTCAATTAGTTGGTCAAGTCCATATGAGTTTCTTTTTGTGGTAGATATCTTATCTCCTCTTATTTTGGATGTTGTGCAGGTATTCTTTTTATGATTGTTTGTATGCAAGTGTGGTGTGTGTAAACCATCTGAATGGCACCCTATACTCCTTCCCCAGTCTAGTATCTCATGATGACTCTTGTTGCTGGATTCAGACCTTATAAGTAAGGTGGAATTATCAAAGTTTGTGGCACTTTCATTACTGCTTATCCCAGAGGATACTGATGTCTGTGATCAGTTTTTAGCCTCTTACAATAAGAGGCCTGGTCATATTAGGAGAACAATTATCCTCATGACACCTCAGAGCCTGGGCAAAACTCTTCCTTACCATATCGAGGAGAACCTTTTCCTACTACTTGATAATTATTCCCTAATGAGGATATTCTGAAGTTGTTGTAGAAGCAGACCCTGGATGTGTTGGACCGTAAGAGGGTTATTACTACTTTAGGAATCAAGGTATTGTAGAGGGAGCTCATGCTCAACCGCCAAGACCCACGGACCACTTATTGCTTCAAGCATTTCAAGCGAGCACAAATGGCTATCCCTCACCTAGCCGACGTGCCTTCCATCCTATGGGGGTGTAGTGATCTTACCTTGATGCCTGAACGAGTAGCCTCCCTCCCTCAAGCAAGTTGGTACCTCCACAATTCGAGATTCCATCTCAAGCAACCTAAAGCCTCCACCTTCAAGCTCCATCCTCCATAGCCACACACGCTCGAGGAAGTTACTATATGTATATCCTCTATAACATCACGTGCGTTCAAGGCCTATTTATAAATATCCTTATCTATGATTTTTTTTGAATAAAACATAACAATTTTCTATTCAATCTATAACTAACTCCTTTATATTACACCCTTCTATATGTAAAAAATATATAAAAATGGTATTTTAAAAATACATTATTTTGAACTTGTGTGATGTATACATATATTCATGAGTAACTTACCCGAGTGCGCACAAGATAAGAGAAGAGAAGACAAGAGAAGAAGAAGAGAGGAGATGATGGAGAGCTTCTTCTCCAAGACCCCTCACCCTCACACACACACTCCCTCACACTCACACTCCCTCTCTCAAGCACACACAAGTAAGCAAGAAGGAGAGAAGAAGAGACCACTTTTTCCACATAACAAAGAATGAGCTCCTCATTCACTTTTTGAGTTTATATATAAAACCCTAAATCCCTTGGGCACCTATCCCTTTTTTGCATGACCATGCATCTTGCCAAGGTTCTCTTTCTCTATTCCCTTCTAGTTGCCTTATCCCTTCACCTGTGTCCGTTTAGACTTTACAACTTGCACAAGAGGGAGCCTAGCGCTCTTATCAAATGAATTACATTGCGCCCTACGATTTCCTTGCTAGAACCTTCATAGGACCTCACTAGAATATTCGATACTTTCCTTCATCCTTGAGAGTACATTGGGAGCCTAGCGCTCTTTATAAAATGAATTACATTATGCCTCGCACTTTCCTTGCGATATCCCTCAGAGGCTCTCCTTCATCCTTGAGAGACCATCCTTCATTCTTGAGAGAGCCTCCTTCATCCTTGAGAGGACCTCACTAGAATTTTTGGTGCTCTCCCACGTTTTCTTTGAGCTAGCCTTCTCCTCCACTTTTCCTGCCTGGGAAAAGTGAGCTTCTTCATTCACTTTTTGACTTGGTCTTCCTTGGTATTTCTTTGCTTCCTTTTGGCTACATGGTCCGTGTCATGACATGTATTGTAACATTACCCCCTCCTAGACGAGTGCCAGTCCCATGGCACTCACGGGTTTAAGCTGATGTAGATTCTATGATTTGAAAGGTAGTCATATGAGTCGATGATGATGGAGCCTCGTGGGGATTGGTCTTGGAGAGAAGCTGATCAACTGATTGAGGTGGTGGAGGCCGAGAGCGGATTGAGTGGATGACGGGGCCTCCAAAGTTGATGGTTTGCAATATTTGTATTTACCTGAAAAGAAAAGAAAGTGCACTACCTGAGGTTGTGTCTATGTTACCGTGTGGTGCATTGTGCTCATCCTAGTGGAACTGGGAGTTGGGTTAAACCATAGGCACAAGCCTAGGTGTTATCCCACACTTGAGGACCCAGTTCATGCATAAGGTTGGTGCGGTGCATGTGGCTTATGGAGACAGGTCTAACCATAGACCTCCCTAGGTATGTCCTTCCCTTGATGTGCCCTAAGCATGATGTGGGGAATCAAAATGGGCTAGGGGGTTAGGGACGGAACCGGCCAACCGAAGCCACTAGACACACCTAACTTGAGGACCCCTAGGTGTAGTGACTATGGCCTACATATAATGTGATCATTTGGTTGATGTCCCTATGATTTGCTTCTAGTGATCTCTTATTCTTTCTCTTTTATTTTCTCTTTTCGTTGTCTTTTATCTTATTTTATTTTCTTTCTTTCTTTCTTTTCCTCTCTTTTTTTTTTGGGCGAGAGGAGGTATTCTTGAGGCATAGGGTCTTTCCTTAATAACATTCTAATAAGGAGCTGCGTCTTGCTGACCTATTTTAAAACTTGGACCTGTGTCTTCAGTCGGCCTTCGCATCTCTTCTCCCTTGTGCTCTTGTGGCTATGTTTCCTTGGGCCTCGTAGCTTGTAGTTGGACATGTAGCCTATGTCTTAGAGCCCTACGGGCAATCTCCAGCTTTCTTCTCAATGATTCAACCGCCTCCTTGTCCTCAAATTGTGTGGCGTCTAAGACAGTGTTTAGGAAGGTGCGTTGTTGGGCTTCCAAAGTCACTTGTGTGGCCTCTTCCCTGCTTTCTACTAGCACTTTGTCACCTTTTGTGAGGGCTAGCTAGGCGTGCCAAGTCTCTCACCCTTCCTTTGCTCTTGACCACCCACTCATATGCTCTTTTCTGCATTTTCTCCATGCTCTCATTATGCCATTGCGCTAATGCCCTTAGCCTCCTCTCCTATTCCTAAATTTTTCTTTCCAAGTGTTTCTGCTCTTCTAGCTCTGAGGCTACCTTGTTTTCCAAATCCTCTATGTGCTTTTGGTGCCATCGGCTTCTCTCTTCTTCTGCTACTGCTAGTTGCTCCGTGGCATCTTGGATATTTTCATTTTTGTTTTGTAGGTCTTTATACAACCCTACTAGCTCATCATAATGGTGTTGTAGACTCATGAGGCTTTGTGTTTCTGCCGCCCGCGAGCTTTGCTTGCCACCTCTCTTCTTCTCCTCCCTTGGCCTCGAGCTTCTCCATTAGCTCCTTTAGCTCTCTTTGATACATGGCCACTTGATGGGTTATTTCTAATTGAGAGGCTACCATTGTCTCCTTTTTGGCCTCAAGCTCAGTGATGGCTATTTTCTTTTCTTCTTTCACTTGCTCCAATTGTGACAAGAGTTCCTAAACATAGTCATCGTACTTTGTAGACAACGGCAGTGCGGTGGGGGCAGTGGTTGTATATGCTTCTATCTTGTGCCTTTTGGGGTCCCGTTTAGATTTTGCATCCACCACTGTTGATCTTTTTGCTCTAACTATTGGAGTTCCTCCACTTGCATCTTGAGTTGTCTCTTGGTTGACCAGAAATTGCACCCATGTCAGAAGGCTGGTGGCATCCACTATGGTAGAAGAGCCTTGGGTGGGTGCAGAGACTGGGGTGGTGGCCACTAGGATAGGTGGGATGGGTTAAGAATACCCTTGCCCTTGCCTTCTGCTACTGGGGATGGCATGCTTTTGGGTGCTTGGGAGCTTGTGCTTGGGCGTTCTTCTTCATGAGGTCTCATGGCATGCTTCTAGGTGCTTGGGAGCTTGTGCTTGGGCGTTCTTCTTCACGAGGGCTCATGGCAGCTAGCTCCTCCTCTTTGGAGGGCTGCTCCACTAAGAGGCGGATGGCTAGGGCTATGTCTTCTTCCTCTTTCTTCTTGAGCTTCTTGTCTTCTTCCTTAGCTTTTCTATTTCTCTCCTCTTCAACTTCCATGGATTCCTATTTTATTCTTTTTGCTTCATCATTTTCTTTTCTCTTTCTTCATTCTTCTAGTGCTTTTGGACTCACTTTGGGCTCTTTGTAGGCCTGCTTTCTCTTTCTTCCTACTCTCTTCTTCAGCCTTCTTTTGCGGAGTCTCTCTCTTTGATTTCTTGGCCCTTCCTTGGTCAGATTGTGCTTCTCGCTCTTCTTCTTCGTTGCTTACTGTCCTCTCACTAGATTGCTCCTATTCTTGGTGGTGGAGAGGGGACATGTCTAGTGTTTCTCTGACTTCCTCATGTTCTTCTGCTTCTCCCAAGGCCTCTCTAATGATTGCCGTCAAGACCCCTCTCTGAACCCAATGGTAGAGGCCTTCAACAATGACTTTTTCCTGGCTTTGGAGGCTGGGGATTCTCCCCCTACGAGTCTTCTGCCTGTGGCCAATGCTTTTGTTGAATAATATAGAGCACCACCAACTAACATCCAAGTCTGGATTCAGGATGTCTACGAGACTCTAGAGGCGAGCACAAGCTCAATCGCCAAGACCCACAGATCACTTATTGTTCAAGCATTTCAAGCGAGTACTAATGGCTACCTCTCACATAGTCGATGCGCTATCCTTCTCTATGAGTGTAGTGAGCTTACCTTGATGCCTGATAGAGTTGCTTCCTCTCTCAAGCACTCTGATAGCTCCATGATTCTTGATGCAAGCTCAAGCATCCTCAAGCCTCCACCTCCAAGCTCAATCCTCCATAGCCATATGCGAGATAAGAGGAGAGAAGACAAGAGGAGAGAAGAGAAGAGGAAAGAAGAAGAAGTGACGATATGGTGGAGAGATTCACTTCCTTGATCCCTCACCCTCACACACTCACTCCCTCACACTTTCACACTCCTCCCTCAAGCACACACAAGCAAGCAAAGACAAGAGAAGAAGAGAAGAAGGTGAGTCTCTTGTTGCCACACACCAAAGAATGAGCTCTCATTCACTTTTTGAACTTTATATACAAAAATCCTGAATCCCTTTTTGAGCGGTCATCCTCTTATCCCCCTTTTTTACATGGCAGGCCATTTTTCCCATTGTCCTCCTATCTTCCCACCTCCCATTCTACCTTTACAATTTGCACGGGGGTGAGAGTCTAGTGCTCTTAACATAAATCATGGTGCATCTTCCTTCCTACCGTCCATTCTACCTTTACAATTTGCACGGGGGTGAGAGTCTGGCGCTCTTAACATAAATCATGGTGCGTCTTGCGCTCTTTTACAAAGTATTGACTTGTGTTTTTTCTTGTGTGCATCTCTCCTTGATTTGGAGTTTTTCACACTTCTTGTGTTTCCCAATTTTTCTTGGCATGCCTCCATCTTCCATTCCATTTTTTCCTTGGCCTTGTCTTCTGCTTTAGATCTTCCACCTTCTTCATCTAAGGGTTAGCATTACCCCCCTCCTAGTTGAGTGCCAGCCCCATGGCACTTGTTGGTGGTAAGTCAGCCAGTGTTGATGGGGTAGCTAGGGGCTTCTTGAGGTTGTATACAAACCATGTTGGGGGTGTGTTGGAGGGATTTATGGAACTTGGAAGGCCCTTGAGTTGGGTATGAGCCTACGTGTTGGAGGGATCTATGGAACTTGGAAGGCCCTTGAGTTGGATATGAGCCCTGGTGTTTGAGGGATTTATGGACCTGTTGGAGTGATTTATGAAACTAAAAGGTCTTTGGATGAGCCCTGGTGGGAGGTGTGTTGGAGAGGTTGATGCCTTTGAAATTGAAGATATAGTTGGTGGACGAATCCCTGCGTGGAGAGAAGCTGATGGGCGGATCCATCTTTAAAATTGAATATGGTATTGGATGGATCCGTCACCTGGCCCTCCATAGTTGCCTTCTCTTGCACTGTTCCAAATGAGCTTTTTCATTCACTTTTTGATTGGGGCTTCTTCAGTGTGCCCTTGCTTTGTTTCACTGGCATGGTGACTTTGTTGCATAAGATGGGGAGTGCATTGCATGGATGATGGGGTCTCTTTGAAGCTGGTGGTTGGGGCCTTTGTATGTACCTGAAAAGAAAAGAAGGTGCACTACTTGGGGGTGTGTTTTATTGTTGTGTGGTTGTGTTCATGCTAGTGGTACTGGGAGCATGCCTGGCATTTCCCCTTGCTTGGGGACTTAGTTCGTGCATAAGGGAGATGCGGTGCGTGTAGCTTAGGGTGACATGTCTAACCATAGGCAAGTGTTATCTCCCTAGGTATGTCTTGCCCTTGATATGCCCTAAGTGTGAAGTGCAGAATCAAAATTAAGGTAGGAGGTTAGGGACAGAGCTAGCCAACCAAATCCACCAGATGTGCCTAACTTGAGGACCCCTAGGTGAAGTGGTTGTGATCGATGCGCAGCTTGCAGTTTTTTTTTTGTAAACCCAAGTTACATAGTTGTGACAGAAGTTAGTCTTCGTCATCGGAGTGAGGTGGAGAAGGGGGCCTAATAGATTTGTTAAGGAATTGGAGGCTTTGGAGGTACCACTTGAGGTTTAGGCAGACCTGAAGGGTGGTGGTGGAGAGAAATGGATGATTGCAGTGGGTGAAGCGGCTATCATTCATATCCTCTAGAAGAGCTAAGAAAAATAAAGGTAATAGAGCAGGTTGCATCATTAGTTGAGCCATCGTACAACTATCTATAGTGTTGGGATCAAAATGGAGTACTAGGACGCTGCGCTCTTGCGGGGCAGGGTCTTGCCTAAGGAGTATCCTAAGCAGTCTAAGATAATTACAAGTAGTAATAAAGACGGGGTTAGGGCATGAAGAGAATTTATTGGTGAAGTGGATCAGGGTATCATACAAGTTCTCCGATGTGAAGACGAGGGCATCTTCATATGTAGTACAATGAGGATTATAGATTATAGGGAAATCGTAGTGGCAATGGACACTAGGGTCAAAATCCACTCCCACCCTTCAAGGGTAGGGCAAGGTTGGGTCATTCCGCTTGAAGGATTGAGTGTTGCAAAAGGCTATCCAAGTGTCCATGCAGGTTGGCATTCGTAGCCACACACAGACCTTGGAACTTCAAAATTTTTATTTTGCCAAATTTTGGCATCTTCAGTGGCCCATAATGTGGGGTTCTGCTCTCTCTCCTCTAGCCATCTTTGTCTGAGCTTGCTTCCGACATTAATCACCTCCTCCACCACCTTGATGGGTAACACTCTATGTAGGGCGGTGGGGAATTGGAAGTTAAGGTCGAAGGGGCTCCTGGCCATTTCTCGCCTCTCCCAGATTATAAGGTCGGTATGGAAACTTATTGGGTCATCATCCTCACATGGTGGGATAGGTGCCTGGGGTGCCCTCACTCCCTTGGCATTCCATTTTCTCCTTGTCTCCTCCACTTTTTGTTTTCTTATTTCCCTCAGTACCGCCTTTCTTTCTGTGAAGGTGTTTGTGTGTTGCTGATTTTTAGGCCGCGGGGAAGGAGGTGGTGGGACAAGCTCTTCTTTGTGTGGTCTCATTTCAAAGGTCGCCTCCACCTCCCTCTCTAGGCTTGGTTCCTTCTACTCTTCTTTGATGAATCCGAGAGAGCGTCCACTTCCTACAAGGTTAGGCCTACCAATAGGAGATAGTGGCATTGCTCTTCTAGGCATGGGCCAACTTTGCTAGGTTATGGTGGCATCTGCAGTCCTAGTTTCAATGCTCTACTACGAGCCATTCCTAGTTTCTTCAATCTCTCGATGGTGCTCCTCCCGTTCCTGTTTCCTTTCTTCTTCTCTTTCAGGCAACTCTTCCATGCCTAATTGAACTCTTTGCGATTGGGCTTCCAAATCCTGGTACTATAGTATCAAGGTTTTATATTCGCGCTGTAGCACCACCAGCTCCTAGCTTTCATCTTTGAGTTACTACCTCCAGGTTTTCTCCTTTTCTTCCTTGGCATTAAGATTGGCCTTTAGCTCACTTATCTCTTTTTGGTACGTGGCGACCTGTCGAGTTTTTCCAATTGGAAGGCTGCCCCACTAACTCCTTCTTGGCTTCCAACTCAGCCCCCGCTATTCTTTTTTTGTCCTTAGCCTTCTCCAATTGGGAGAGGAACTCCACGACGTAGTCGTCGTAGCTAGGGGTGGCATCACAGTTGTGGGAATGGGAGTCGTGGAGGCCCCCACCCTTTGTTGCTTAGGGTCTTGCCTTGATTCGGCATCTGCTGCTGCTATTGCCGGTCTCTTTACCCTACAGTTGGGGCTTTCATGCTCTTTGACTGAGCTAGCTCTTTGTTGACAAAATATTGTACCCAGGCCATAAGGTTAGCGGCGTCTACCAAGGCTGGGGTGCTCTGTGTAGGCGTTGTCATTGCGGGGTAGGCACCATGAGGGGAGGAATGGGATCAATGGGGGCTTTGCCTTTGCCTTTCTGCACGGTAGTTGGAGTGCCTTAAAACACCTGAATGCTGGGGCTTGGGCTCTCCTCCCTCCTTGGGCTCAAGGTGTCCATCTCGCCATGTTCGTTCTGCTGTTCCATTGATCTTTGCTTGGCTAGCTCAATGTCTTCCTCTTCCTTCTTCCTAAACTCCTCTTGTTCTGCAGCTTTTCTCTTCCTCCGCTCTTCTTGACTCATTCCTAGGCTTTTTGCAGGTCGACTTCCTCCTTTCTCTTCCCCTCTTCCTCCTACTTTTTATGTGCCGTCTTCTTTTTAGGCATCCTTGCATTCCTCTTGCTGGATTGAGCTTCTCGGTCACCCTCTTCTTCACTAACCGTCCTCTCGCTTAATTGTTCTTTGTCTTGACGAGGAGGTGACCTATCAGGCATTTCATCCAATCCCTCTTCTCTGTCCTGCACCTCTTTTATCGCCTCTCGGATAAGGACGATCAAGACTCCTCCATACCCTATGAATGAGGCCTTGGTTGAGGGCTTTTTCTTGTCGATTCCCTTCGATGCTGGGGATTCTCCACCTGTCGGGGTCTACTTCCAAGGGCTAGCATCCTGGCTGATTGATCTATGGTTTTCTTGACGTAGCCATTCCAATCCACTTCATGCAATGAATGAGCTGCCACGCTCTCCAGCACGGGCACACTGATCCTACGCATGAGCGAATTGTATCTTAGGCTGGAGAAGAGGGTGTGGATCACCTTTGCTTGCAATCTGACCTCCGCATTGGGAATGTCTTGGATACTTATGCCATCATTTGCTAAGACACTTTCCTTCTTCATCCCTAGCATGGCATATATGTCTCTTTTATGCCTCTTCTCCACCTTTGGTTCCAACCCCAATGCCTTCTCCACTAAGGTCTTGCTGAGCGGGACCTGCACCTACTTGATTCCTTCCTTGCTTGCCAAAGACACTGTCCCACTCTCCTTATCGAGGCCATACGTCCTTATGAATTCCACACACCTAGTGTGGTTAGGCTCTTGTCGGAACTTTTCAATATACGTGGCGAGGTTGCACTGATCCATGATCCTCCTAATGGCTTCCTCGCTAGTCACCACCCCTTTGATGTTATGGATGCTCCTAAACCTGAGATGGTTGTACGCCCAATTTTCAAGGGATAGGCTGTACTTCACTCTTTCCTCTTTCGTGAAGGGTAGGCAATGGGCTCAGTCTTGCTGCGACATCTTCAGCTCCTGTCATAAGCCATGGTTTGCCATTAGTGCTTTTCCAAATAGTTACTTACTAAAAGAAATGACTTCATGCTTGGTAGATTAACTTATTTTAGTACAGAATTAGACTTTTTCCTCCAAGTAGTCTAAGTCTATTGCTTTCAAATTTTGTTGTCAATTTCTCAGTCACAAGTTGCTTCGTCCTACCCTTGAGGTCCCTCATGTGTGATTTTCCTTTATGGTTTTTCTTATGTGTTTGGTTTGTTTCACCTTACCTCCCCCTCTTTGAATTGAGAAGAATCCTTCCCAGGATTAAAGGGTTAGAGGATGAAGGGGACGTTCAGCACATAATCTTAGTACTTTTACCTTCGCATGAGCCAGGTGTAGAAATTCATATTATACTTGAAATTAGCATAACTATCCATGTCAAAAGGGCAGATGCCTACGTGCATAATGTAAGTGAGGGCATCAAGCAAGAAGTCGCCGGAGTCCACTCGACTAGTGAGATGCAACTTCTCCTCAGTGAGGATGTGATCTAAATAAGGATGTCCCTCAATGTGTTCTTCCAGGGGTCGGTTACGAATGGAAGTCAACACCCTCTAGGAAGTTGGAGCAACATAGGTTGGGTCATATTCAGATGCCTTGATTGCGCGTCATTGTTCAACATTGGTCATTATTTGACATCCCTCTAGCTCCCAGTGCAGGCGTAAAGCATACCATTTCCACAAGAAGGAGGAGCCATGGTTAGTTAGATGTTTCAACTACTCGATTTCTTGGTTTGTGGCCATGATTGTATTCTTGCTAAAAGACAAAATGAGACGCCGCTTGATTGCTCGCTCCTGGGATATCTCAATTGTAATTAACTCCTGAGCTCATTCGAAAGCCTTAACAAATGTAAATTCTAACTCCTCCCAAGAGCAAGGGAGTGTTTGTACTTCCATTGCTATAAGTTTTTTCAAGAGGTCTATCATAGCTTTTGGTGGCCAAGGTCATGAAAGTAGCATCCAAGCATCGGAGGCAAGCAACCAAGTCGTCCCCCATATTTTCAGGTAAATCTGTGGCCAAGGTTAGAATTGATCATCACTCATAAGAGAGTCGAAGGCTAGTGGGTGGTTGAGGCTTAACATGCCTAGAGATTTCAGTAGCTAATAGTTGCAGTTTGGGTTGCTCCTTTAGGTTAGAGCTTGGCCTTACATTTGATGGGTTTGGTGTGGTAGTTGCATTTGTCATGCTACTAAATGAATTTGAGATCTGAGGGGTATCATCAGTACTAGAGCTGGGCATTTTGCTAGTAGCAGGGGCTGCAATTTTGGATGATAGATTGGTTCATGTCCTGTTGAGTTAGATTTTGGAGGCTCTATGGACTTAGCGTCTTGATTCTCTTGTGTTGTGAGTGTTTCTGGCATGATGTTTTGTGTGATCAAGCTTGAGGGTGGCATTTGAGTAGGGCCTTTGGTTGTTTTGGCTTTAGGAAACCAAATCTAGGTATTACCCGCATTGGGGTTCATGGACATCAGCATTGGTTCCGGTGGGTTGTTGGCATTGAGGCTTGGTAGGTTGCGACAAGTCCCAACCTCGCTCCTTAGTCTTGATGGTGGGTTCCTCTACTGGTGGCTTCATGGTCTTGGAAAGAGTTGCACCACCCTTACTAAAAGCTGTAACAATGCGAACGTTGCCCATGGATAGGTGGATACGCTGCGATTGATAGTCAAAATTGCAATAAGTTTGCTTCTTGAAAGTTCATCCTAATAGTGATTCCGTGCCTGCATTCTTAGTGTTGGGCAACACATGGAAGATTATCGGCACACTTTTAGACTCGATATAAACTACAACCTTGCACTTTCCTAACAGCGGTAGGGTTGGCCTCCATAAGGGGCAAGATTAGCATTAGTGGGTTGCAACTACGGTTTGCCAATTTGGGTCCAATGGTCATGAGTCAAGATATTAAAATCAGCTCCCTCATCGATCAATGCGTTGATGGTGCATGTGTGTTTAGCAATGACCATCATGCATAGGTAAGCTGATGGTACTGCTTCCTCATCCTCACAGTCCACCTTAGTGATAGTGGCTACTCGTATGTGGATAGGGGGTGCTAGCATTGGGGGCTCATGCAATGGCTGCATGGGAGGAAAATACTTCTTTATGCAGCTGCCATTAAAGAAGCCTATGCCCTCACCCTCTAGGGTTTCTAGTTCTACGTTGCCAGTTTGGCTGATGGTTCGAACCTTAAAAGGTCATAGCCCTCGAAACTTCAGCTTTTGCTTATATCCTTTGACTGAGTATAGCAGTACTAAGTCACCTTGTTCAAAGCCACACTACTTGACATGCTTGTCAAACTAGCTTTTGCGTCTTGCCTTTTCACATATGAGTGCATGTGTGGCTAGAAGCCAGGTTTCTGTTAAGCGTTCGAGTTCAATCATGCCTTCCATCCATGCCCCCTTCCCATTCCATCTTTCTTGAAGGGTGATCCTAAGGCTTGGTACGAATAATTCCAAGGGAAGGATGGCCTCTATACTATATGTTAATCTACAAGGGGTCTATCCTACAGCTGTCTTGTAAGCTGTGCGGTAGGCCCACAAGGCCGCCATCAATTTGATATCCCAATCACTGTGTGAAGCAGAGACGACCTTAGTCAAGATGTTTACTGGGATTTTATATGTTGATTCAGCTTGATCGTTTGCTTGTGGGTAATAAGGTGCGGATTTCAATTGGATGCAGGAGGACAAGAGGTGAGCTATTACTTTGTTGATGAAGTGTGTCCCCTGGCTGACTAGCTCGATGGGGTAGTCGAATTGTGAGATCACTTTCTCCCATAGTAACTTAGCAATGGTCCTAGTGTCGTTCTTTCTCATGGCTCATCCTTCTACCCATTTGATTAGATAGTCGGTGGCCACAATGATATATTTAGCTTGTGAATATTGTGCCGCGAGACTAATGGGTCCGATGAAGTCAATCCCCCATTTCTAGAAAGGTTGTCGTGTGATAATTCGGGTTAGCACCATGTGATCTTTACGGATAGGGACTTTAGTTTATTGGCACTCATCACAATGCTTCACGAATTGTGTCGCATCTTGGAAAAGGGTAGGCCACCACAGTTGGGACTACAACAGTTTGCGAGCTGTCACGTCTCCATTGAAATATCCTCCTGTGATTCCACTGTGTGCCTTTGTCAGCAAGATGATTGCATTCACTACGGCGGATGAGGAGACTATTGTAGGAAAGTCGTGCCTACTTCCTTTTGATTTTCTACCTATTGCTTTTCCCTGATTATAAGTCTGGCAGATTGGTCAGCAGAATGTAGTGTTAGGAATAGAAATTTGAACCTGCAAATTGTCTGTTAGATCGTTGTTGTAGCATATATATACCAAACCTGACCCAATCGAGCATGAATCTACCCTTTTATCAGTTCTGAGGAGATTATAGGTAGCACCAAATTCCTTGCAACCTTTGCTGTTCGCTTAGATATGCCTCTTATAAAATTGGTTACAACTTGCCAAAAAAAATCAAGCTTATACTCTTCCTCATCTTCTTCATTTGTCTCTTCATAAAAAGTGCATGTTACTCTCTATTGGCCATACCTTGTCCCTACATCTTGAGGCTAGTCGGAGAAGAACATGCCAACTTAACGGCGTGGCCAAAGCCCAATTGATGGTATGCATGAGAAGCGCTTGCCAAACTTACAGCTACCCATGGTTGCTGGGGATGGTGCACCCTCCACGTCATCTTCTCTAACAGCCAGTCAAGACTTACTAAAAATCAAGAAGTTACACACCAAGACATCCAACCGTGACACCTTCATACTATCCTCAAGCTCCTACAGAACTTATAAATATAGGGCAGAGCAAGCAACATTGCAGGCATTGCATATTCTTATAACATCAAAACGTTATCGAGCATGGCAATTTCCAATCTCTCTGATCTTCTTTCTCAGGAGAAGAGGGGAGACGAGTTGCATAGTCTATTGACAAATCTGCGGCCTTTCTTTTTGCTAATTCCCAAGGCCAAAACTATCAAAATTGTTAGGGGCATAATTGATGCAATGGCCAAGATTCCTAACACATCTGAACTTCAAGTGCTTTGGGGTAGATAGAAACCAGAAAACCCATCACATTGCGAATGGACACCAACCCTCCACCCCTGATCGTAAGTAATGAGTGATCGAGAAGCAAGAGGCTGTGTAAAGCCACTCAGATGAGCAACTGCAGCTGCTAAGGCATCAACACCCTGTTCTCTAAAGATCATTTCTGCAATTAAATGAAAAACAACCTTCAAATCTGGGTGTACTTTGTTTAAGGCTTCACGAGCTTGATCACATAATGCTTTCAACACATCATCTGCAGTTGGAGCAGTAATGGACTCAAACTTGCAACTAACATCCCGCTCAATATTCTTCACTGTCCTCCTCTAACTGTCAGAGTGCATCAAAATAGTTATCCTCTAATACCAAATGAAAAGAGAGGGGGAGAGATCCGCAATAGAGAGTGGATGGCATGGGATATGGAGGCTCAAGCTCTCTTCATGTTCATCTTCTTCTTCTTCCTTCTTTCTTCTTTATTTCTCCAAAAGTCCACTACCACAAGTGGTATCCTCAAAAGATAGATACCCCAAACTTAAGGACATTTTACATACGCTTGTACTTTAGATACATACAACCATAGGATATGACTTAGATATGTCATATTTATCAACACTAACTTTCGATTTGGAATCGAACCCTTCGTCTTGGCTAGAAGAGGGGCTCTTTCCTGGTGGTCGTAGCTCAAAAGGTGAGTCTGTTCGCAGCAATGGTGCGTCACTTGGTTGGGCTAGGCTTGCCTGCTTGTAGTCGATTGCACCCATGTGCTCCAACCAAGTTCCATCGCAGTCCTTGTGTCTGACTCCTTTCTCTACTCTAAGTGCACTCATCTTGCATGATCAGGGGTGTACTCATATTTGTTTGATTATACACCCCCCTAGTGTCATAGTCTAGGGTATCTATTTTCCTTTTGGTCTCATCACTGAAGGAACAACAGTCCTCATATTTGTCGTCACAGCTATCTTTGTCCGCTTACTCCTTATTCTCCTGATTTTGACAATTCTATTCTTGTTGGTTAAGGATTAAGGCCCAATTGTACTTCAAGTTTAAATCGTGTACCTTGGAGCTTGTCCAAGAGATCTTGGAGTGGCTTAAGATTCGTTGCTGGATTGCTAGCCAACTTGTTGGTTAAGTACCCTAAGATCTCCAGGAGCTCTCGTCTATTGTTCGGGACTTGGAATGCAACACGGTTGGGTCTCCAGTCATTGTGCAGACTAGCACTAAA
This sequence comes from Lygodium microphyllum, assembly GCF_053477565.2. NCBI lineage: Eukaryota > Viridiplantae > Streptophyta > Polypodiopsida > Schizaeales > Lygodiaceae > Lygodium > Lygodium microphyllum. The sequence goes on along the minus strand of NC_141150.1, from coordinate 49,930,714 downwards.
GGTATGCCCTTGAGCTTGCCAGTTGCCTTGATGGATTTTTCGTACTCCTTAGTATCTGAGAATGGTAGGTTGTGTTAACAAACACGGATCTCGAGCTAGTTAACTATGGTGGACACAAATCAAACACACGATACATTATCATAATGAGAGATTGTAACTCAAGTAAATTAGGTTCCAAGATAGATTAGCTTGGACTCATAAAGATAGTCTTGAGTAACTCAAACTGATAGTTCCATTACATTGAAATGAGTGTCAAGTACATGCTTATATAGCTTTTGGATAGTACCACTATTCTCACTGTGCATATGGGATTTTTGACATCTCTTCCTAGAGTATTCATCATTGTCTCTCTCTCATACAAAGCCACTTATGGGCAGCCTCTTTTAGGCATACATCCAGCCTCTATGGGCATACATGCAAGCATCATTTGCTATTCTCAACACCCCCCTCAAATGATGAGTCTCTACCCTTGCTGGCTTTTTACATCCACTATCGGAAACAAGATCCACTAAGGGAAGTTTTTTTTTTTTGTTGTTAGTAGGCAGAAAGTATATTCTTCATCTTCATTATTCTTCTTTGGCACCCTTCAATCTTTGCTTGATCTTCTTGGTCTTCTTTGTCTTCAGGCTCTTTTCCTTTGTTGTGTTCTTTATCCCTTTTGTTGATGCGTGGTATGTGCATTTTTCTCCAGTTTTCTTGACACAATCTTTCTGCTCAATGCGATAGATATAATCATTGCTTTGACATGGTAGATTCTTTTTTACATACATGACTTGGTGATCCATTACATAGGTCTTGAAATACATCTTACATAGGATTGATTTTTGGCTTAATGGCTTATCATTACATTGATGTTGGATCTTCTTTCAAAACCACACATTTTCTTAAGGCGATTACATAAATCAGTTCAAGGCAAAGGATAGTGTGAATAGGGCTGGTTAGACTATTTTTGAGAGCAATAGTGTGAACACACACTAAAAGACTTAGATTGAGTGTGAAAGGGAAGATTTAGTTAGATCTTTAACCTAAAGCTTTAGACTTTAGAAAAAATTTGAAAAAAAACGGAATGGAGAGAATATTAGGTTGTAGGTGGCGAGCTGCTTCAGGGGGGTAATTTTTCCTATCACATATGGATCGGATTTATCAAAAACATCTGCTGAGAGAAGCCCGTTGTGTGAACCTCTAAAGCTCCACGGTGTACCTTCTAATCTTGAAATGAAGAACAAACATTGGATGACTTTGAGAGATGGAGAGAATGAGAGAATGAAAGAGAGGAAGATTGAGAACATGCACATACACTAGCCAACTAGCTCGGCCATGGCTGTGATACCATGTTAACAAACACGGATCTAGAGCTAGTTAACTATGATGGACACAAATCAAACACACGATACATTATCAGAATGAGAGATTGTAACTCAAGTGAATTAGATTCCAAGATAGATTAGCTTGGACTTATAAAGACAATCTTGAGTAACTCAAAATGATAGTTCCATTACATTGAAATGAGTGTCAAGAACATGCTTATATAGCTTTTGCATAGTATCGCTATTCTTACTATGCATATGGGATTTTCGACATCTCTTCCTAGAGCATTCATCATTGTCTCTCTCTCATACAAAGCCACTTATGGGTAGCCTCTTTTAGGCATACATCCAGTCGGCCTAGCAGGATGTCGTAGTCCACTCCCTTCATGACTATGAAGTCAACAGAGAATTGGATTCCTGCGATCTTTACTGGCCATTTTTTCAATACTCCAAACAGTTTCACCTTCATTCAATTTACCATTGTGACGTTAAACCTAGCAATCTGGACTAGTGGGTTACCCCAAGTTTGGCGTACCGCATGGCTTAGCACACTCACTCTTGCCCCTGTGTCCATGATCCCCTTTCTGGTGACGTCCCCCACCAGTGCTAAGACTGGTAGGACTGCATGCATTTTCGTGCCTTCCCAAAAGGCGTTAACGTGCAGGGATTTAGGCATGGAGTGTAGTGTTAGACTTGGTATTTGAGTTTATGCATCATTCTCAGGCAAGTCTATGGAAATTGGCTCATTTGGTTCTTCAACCCACTACTTTAGCTCCAGCCATAGCATTGGGTGCTACCTAAGCAAGTCGCCTAAGCTCAGAGTTATCGGGGTGGCCACCAGTGTATTGAGGAGGTTGCTAGTCACTCACCTCTCTTCTAGGTCTGCGGTTCTTGGCCAATGGCCTTGATTGTTTTGCTGACCTGGAGTATCTAGGCTTTGTCTAGGCGACCTAGCTTGTGGTGCCATCGCCTTCCTTGATCTTGGTCATGGGAGAGAGATTGGTGTGCTTAGCTTGAGAGATCATCAATCACGTCTTCTAGTATGGGCTCAACATCTTTTAGGTGCTCATGGGCCTTCTTCACCCATTCTTTCACCTTCTTGATGGCTTCAAGTTGGTGCTTTGGGTTGGGGTACTCCCTGACCTTAGCATTTCCCTTTTCAGCCATCTAAGGAGCTGACGATTCTTCCTCTGCATCAATGACTATCCTCCCCATAGGTAGTGTCGTGGCACTTTCGGTTTTGAGGGTGACCTTAGCGTCTGGTCTTTTCTTCCTTTGTCTCTCCGAATCTTCTTCCCAACTGCGGTTGTGCCAAGGTTGCTAGGCCCTAGAAATGATACACTAGCCTATGCATGGGTCATGACATGCAATGGGATAGGCGTGGCCTCTCCGTCAAGTGTCTCGACACCGAACAACCTCAATGGAACCGATGGCTTGTTTTCAAAACTAGAGGATGGCCTCCGCCTAGGGAAAATTGACAAAGAAATGAGTGATTCCACACTCAATGCATCTCAGGTCTGCCTTATCTCTATTTGCTTGATCCCTCTCAGAGCAGCACGAAGAAATATCTTCGGGGTGATCGCAAGTCCAACACACGATTGGCTCTTGGGCTTGCCCTCCTAGGCCTTTGCCTCTCCCTCTACCCAATGCCATCATCGGTACTGGTCGATAGTCCATGAGGATGGCACTGCCTTCCTCATCGTATGACACATATGGGTTTACATAAGGCTCGTCGCTTCGCTGATAGTCTCGTCCACATAGTGGACTAGAGCATCACTCGTTGGATGGGTTACGTAGGGTCCATGTGGTCTAGGGATACCTGTAGGGTTTATTTCTATCCTAGGGATGGTCAGTTTAGCATCATTAGGTGACAGGAGAGCCAATGGGGCTCTCCTTCCAAAGAAGTTCGGTGGCTTGTTTGCAAGGTAGGGTTGACCGTAAGGCTGTGGGTATGGGAGCCTTTGAGGTAATCGACAATGCATGGTGTCATGTCCGAGCCTACCACAATTAGCACAAGGTCATGACTTAGGGTCCTGACACTCATCTGACAAGTGGTTTCCGCCGCACACATTGGACTTGTGGGTGCGTTGGTTGTCTCATCATCTCCTGTAGTTTGGCTATGTCCATCCTAATCTCTGCTAGCTCTTGTCCCGACTCAGTGCCCTTCCCTTTGTCCTGAGTGCTTGGGTTTGATCTCTCACTTGGCGTTGAGGCTCTCTAGAAACTTGTGGCACTAGACTCTTTTTGATTCAAGCCTCTAGAGCCTCTTTCCTTGAGCTGGTTCTCCACTCTAATAGCTTCTTCAAAGACCCTTGCCAATGCGTCTCACTAAGCTTGAGTTGCTGGCCAAGGATTTGTAGAGCTCTTCGCTTCATATTCCATTGATGAATACCATTTTCTCTTTCTTCTTGACATTCATAAGTTGCACTAACAGGTTATCAGAGTATCTAGGTTTGGAAAATCTCTTAATGAAGAGATTTTTCAAGTCATTGAAATCGGCATGCTCTGCACCATCTAGACTTGTGTACCAGGCTTGACTCTTATCGCCTAAGCATAGTCCAAAGGCTTAGGAGCGTTGAGTAGGATCAGGGAGGCCTTTGGCCTTGTGGACCTGCTTAAACTGCTCCACAAAGCTATATGGGCTGTCAGCTACTTGGTATATGTCCAGTTGCTTTGCTACCATAGGGATTTTTGATTGGCTCTTAGAGCCTTGGTTGACTCCCAACCTTGTCAGTAGCGATGTTGCCAAAGCTGCAGGTCTTTGTTCTACGACCGTGTTATCTAGCAGTCCCTTCGTCATAGGAGCTCACTCAGCATGAGGTCTCCTTCTAGCACTCTCTCCCTTTCTGACCAATTTTTACCTGCTAGGGCTAGCACTCTCTAGATCTCTCACATTTCTAAACTTTGGTGTAAGTTCCTAGTTTGTTGATCCTAGTTGTACGTAGCTAGAGGCCTTGCAGAGCCCTATGGGCCAGCTTTCTTTCATCCTCTAGGTCTACTATGATGTCCTCTACCAGTCCACTGCAGTGTTCTAGCCGATTTTGAGCATTGTATATGTTCACTAACTGTTGGAGAACCTCAGGAAAGTCTCCTAGGTTAAGCTCCTCGTTGCTTCTATAGCCTGAGCTACCCTCTTCCATGTCCAAGGCTTCCTGTTCTGCCAAGTTTTTGATCAAGTTGATAAGGCTGGGTAGATCCACTTCCACAATAGTATGCGTCTGGTTTTCAGCTGTGTTCCTTGCTTGGTTCTACTTTTGGGGATTCAATCACCCGCCTCTGTCCTTGGGTCTTCTCCTCCTATTGGTGGATTCCTTCAAGTTCTTAAGTCTGGGTGAGTTCCTTATTAATTACAACCAGTCCACAACTTACCCTCACTCTGTGAGTGTGCGTGTGTGTGTGCTCGTTTCTGTGCACAATGCAAAATCAAGCTTTTAGCTTTTCTCAATTGTGCATTGAGGTTTGGAAATCAGGGTGAGTGAGAAAACAAGTGCCTATATGACTCTAACCCTCTCATCGTGGGTTTAGCCTAATAGTCTTGTACGCTCGGTTTTTTGCCATCCCCGTTGGTTTGTAGAGTTCTGTGCTATTCCCCCAGCTCAGTCATGATTTGTAAGTGCTTTAAGGCTCCAATCGATATTGCTACCAGGCTGGATTGCTAGATGGTCAACTAGTGTTGCCTCTATACCCGAGTCTCGCTGATCCCTTTGTTCCTTGTGCCAGAAAGGCTTCTCAAGCATTTGTATGGTCTTCAGATGTTTGGACAATTGGTTTCTAGGTGGTCTGGTCCAATTTTAAAAAATTTCTAGAAAACTCAAACTCGGCCCAACAGGTCCAAATTGCAGGGGCTGAATGACTGATTCGGACGGGCGAGTACAAGTTGGGCCGAATGAATGATTCGGACCGGGCTAAGTACAAGTTGGGCCAAATTGTTGACTCAACATGGGCCGAGTACAAGTTGGGAAAGTGACTAATTTGAACAGGCCGTGATCCAAGTCGGGAGGGCCGAACACATGAGTGGGCTGAGAGCCAAATTTTCGAGCGTCCGAGTCGGCTGGGTTGAATGGCCGAATGGGAGTGGACCGAGGGCTGAGTTTCTGGGTGTCCGAGTTGACTGGGGGCTGAGGGCCGATTTTGGGACTCGGCCCAGAATCGACGTAATTGGGATGGTCCAAACACGATATGGTTTTTCCTGAGTCGTCAACAAATTCGCCGCACCGAGTGTTTGTGGCCTCCACACTAGCCAAGCACCTCCAGATCCTACCTATGCATGAAGAAGAAGGTGTGAATATACCTGTAGTAGGCAACAAACTTGTCGGCAATGCGATTGAAGCGGATCCATGCAATGGAGCTCACTCACTCCACTCACACTCTCTCTCAAACAACTAGGGTTTCAAATGATCTCCCTCTTGATCTCCTGGCTATTAAACCCCTATTTCATAAGGTTCTTGCCATCCCTACTCCTTCGCTTGTTGACCTCAACCCCCTTCAACACTCCTTCCTCTCATCTTTTCTAGATCTGTGCCCTATTTCACCTATTTTACAACAGCAAATCCTTCACTTTTCCAACCGGTTTCCTGACCTTAACCTACTGTAAATGCAACAAGAATCAAAAGTAAATTTCTGAACAGATTTCTCCTACTCAACTAATCATTAACAACCAAAAATACTTACTTGTAGCATAGATTAAAACCCAAAACCTCATATCTATCTCAAGATCTGGTTCGGGGATGAAACCCTTACTTCGATGCTCGATTTGAAGCATGCAAGCGCTCAAGCTTGAATAAGTTGGTCCCGAAAACGGAACCAAAATGTAAAAGGCGAGCACAAGCTCAACCGCCAAGACCCATGAACCGCTTATTGTTCAAGTGTTTCAAGCGAGCACTAATGGCTACCTCTCACATAGCTGACACGATATCCTTCTCTACAAGTGTAGTGAGCTTACCTTAATGCCTGATAGAGTTACTTTCTCTCTCAAGCACTCCGATAGCTCCATGATTCTTGATGCAAGCTCAAGCATCCTCAAGCCTCCACCTCCAAGCTCCATCCCCCCTAGCCGTACGCGAGACAAGAGGAGAGAAGACAAGAGGAGAGAAGAGAAGAGGAAAGAAGAAGAAGCGAGGAGATGGTGGAGAGCTTCACCTCTTTGATCCCTCACCCTCACACACTCCCACACTCCCTCTCTCAAGCACACACAAGCAAGCAAAGACAAGAGAAGAAGAGAAGAAGGCGAGTCTCTTGTTGCCACACACCAAAGAATGAGCTCTCATTCACTTTTTGAACTTTATATACAAAAACCCTAAATCTCTTTTTAGGCAGTCATGCCCTTATCCCCTTTTTTACATGGTCGTCGGCCATGGCCTAGGCCCTTTTTCCCATTGTCCTCCTATCTTTCTAACTTCCTTCCTACCGCCCATTCTACCTTTACAATTTGCAGGGTAAGAGCCCGACGCTCTTAACATAAATCATGGTGTGCCTTGCGCTCTTTTACAAAAGTATTGACTTGTGCTTTTTCTTGTGTGCTTCTCTCCTTGATTTGGAGATTTTTCGCACTTCTTGCATTTTTCGATTTTTCTTGGCGCACCTATGTCTTCCATTCCACTTTTTCCTTGGCCTTGTCTTCTGCTTTAGATTTTCCACCTTGTTCGTCCTGAGGGTTAATAGAGATTGATGATGTCATTGGTGTGGACTAGGATCTTGTCCATCCCTAGTATATCATATATGTCTCTTCTGGGCCATTTGTCATCCTTGTTCGGCAAGCCCAATGCTCTCTGCACCAACTCGGGGCTTAGCTCGATTCTACTTGGAAGGTTTCATTTTCTTGATGCATCATTACGGTGTTGTAGTTCTTATGGAAAGTTTGGAGGAATTCTGTACATTTCTCATAGTCCACAGCTTTGGTTGACTTTGTCCAAGTACTTTTGCAGATTGCATTGCTTTACAATCTATTTTATAGTTGGTTCCTCCATGGCCACATCTTCCAAGTTCAGGACATGCCTAACCTCAAGTGGTTGAAGGCCCTCATCTCGAGTGAGAGGCCAAACTTTGCCTACTCTTCCTCCGAAAATGGCATCTTGCTAGTTTTCTCCTGCCCTGCCATTGGAGGTGCTTGTCATGAAGCCATAGCTTACATCATTGTTCTTCAAATCATTTTTGCGAAAAGACATGTAGGCGATGGAAGAAATGCTCATGGAAACTGAAATGCTTAAATAAGAAGAGAATTTTCCTTTAAATAGTCCATGCATTTCACAAAAAATTCTAACACTTTTAATAGATCATGAGTTGATTTTACGCATTCATTTCTATTTTTGAATGTTGATTGAGGTTTTAGCATTTGTTTTCAGGTTCCTCTCCTTTTTTATGTTCAATTATGTTTCATATCATTCACACTTGCTTTTGAAGTTCAATTTGTAGTTTTGAAGTTCAAGTCATTTTTTCTTTTCCATCTTACCCCCTCACCACTAGGAATGATGAAAATCCTTTCTAGGATTGGAGGATGAAGAGTTAAGGGCATTGAAGCACATGCTTATTGTGCTTTACTTTTTCATGAGCCAATCATAGAAGTTTGGGTGGTACTCCAAGTGGATGTGATAGTCCATGTCATGAGGTCGAATGCCTATGTGTGTAATGTAGGCCAGGATATTAGTGAGAGGAAGTCACCAGAGTTCATCCTACTAGCAATATGCAGTTCTTCCTCGGTTAGGATTTGATCGAAATAGGGGTGGGCCATGACATATTCCTCTAAAATTTGTTTGCATGTGATGGCCAAGACGTTGAACGAGGTAGGAGCCACATGGGTAGGGTCGTACTCAACGGTTTTGATTTCACATCTCTACTAGGCATTGGTCGTGATTTGGCAGCCCTCTTGTTCCCCCATTAGAGACGCAGATCATACCATTTTCAGAGAAGGGAATGTCATGAGGTCTAATGCCTATGTGCGTAATGTAGGCCAGGATATCAGTGAGAGGAAGTCACCAGAGTTCATCCTACTAGCAATATGCAGTTCTTCCTCGGTTAGGATTTGATCAAAATAGGGGTGGGCCATGACATATTCCTCTAAAATTTGTTTGCATGTGATGGCCAAGATGTTGAACGAGGTAGGAGCCACATAGGTAGGGTCGTACTCAACGGTTTTGATTTCACATCTCTACTAGGCATTGGTCGTGATTTGGCAGCCCGCTTGTTCCCCCATTAGAGACGCAGATCATACCATTTTCACAGAAGGGAAGAGTGAGAGTCAGCTAGCTTTGTCAGCTCTTCTATCTCTTGGTCTATTGCAAAGAATTTGCTTCTGCGATATGACGTGATCAACCGTTGTGTGCAAGCTTTCTCTCAAGAGATCTCATTGTTGATCAATTCCTTGGCTACCTCGGGAATCTTGACAAACACAAACTCATAGTTCTCCCAAGTGCATGGCAAGGAGTGCACTTCCATTTCTAATGTCCCATTGAGGAGGCCTAAGTCTATCTATTCATGATTCCTAGCTAGCGTGGCGAACGTGGCATCCAAATATCTGATGCAAGTGACTAAGTCATCCTTCATATTCACGGCTAGGTCCATGGCCAATGTAAGGATAGATTTATGCTTATAGGAGGGTCTAAGGCCTACAGGGGGTTGGAGTTTGATTGGAACTAGAGCTCAACTATTGATGTGTGCCTTATGGGTGGTTAAATGGGGTGTCTATTGACCACTTGTGCGATTAGATTGGTCTTGTGGCTCGGTTGACATACCGTTTCCGGCTTGTGGAGTAGTTGGGACACTGGAAGTGTTAGGTTGAGTTGGGCCTAGGGCCATATGGTTGTGGCTTTGGTTCATAGACTTTGTGGGATTCTATGGATTTGGTGCTTTTTGACGCAATGGATTTCTCATCCCCGGTTGGCTCATTGCTTTCTGGAGATTGGCTGGAGGGCTTGGATTGAGTAGCATGCATATCGTTCCTAGTCTTGGGAAACCAAATCCAGTTTTTGCCTTCATAGTAGCCTTGTGCACGCAATAGGTCTTTGGATACCCATCGTGGCTTGACTGTTTGTCTACCTCAGTAGTGCTAGCTTTGCCTCCTAGGCCTAGGATGTGATATTCTGTGGTCACAGATTCGTGAGGGTTGGCTTTTAGGCGGCTGCAGTCATTGTTTGTGCACCCATTTGAGCTCCTGCTTAGTGGTCTTGGATGTGTCTCCTTTTAGGTTACAACTGACTTGTCTTGGTAGGATGGGACAAGTTACAACCTCCCTCCTTAGACCTTGCATTAGGTTCCTCCACCAGCAGCATTGTAGGATTTGATGGAGCTACGCACCCTTTGTTGAAAGCCTTCACTATCCGAACATTGCCAATGGCAAGGTTAATGCCCCACGTATCATAGTTGACATTGCAATGCACTTGTTTCTTGAATGCACATCCTAGCACGTCGATTTTTTACCAACAACCTTAGTGTTAGGCATCACAAAGAAGATCATAGGTAGGCTTTTGAGTCTCGATAAAGACTGCTAATTTGCTCTTTTCCATCAATGAGTAGGACTCTCCTCCAAATGGATTGACTTTAGAGTTGGTAGGTTGACCAATGAGGATCCAATGGTCATGCGTAAGGATGTTACAGTCAACTCCCTCATCAATGAGTGCATCAAAGATGTGTGTCTTTTGGGCAGTCACTAATATACATGTGAGAAATGCGGGATCTAGAGCATGGCAAAAACCGGAAGCTATGGAGGATGGAAAAAGAAGTGTAGACTCATGATGGAAAGGACACTGTTTGTTACACAAGTGAATTAGGTTCCAAGATTGAGACTTGGACTCATAAACACAATCTTGTGTATGTGGACAATGACGTTGACACTTTACTGAAATGAAAAGAGTACAATCATTGCATTAAGAAAGGAAGCAAGTACAATGCTTTATAGGAAAGTAGGAAACTGCAGTAGGCACCATTGTGCATATGGGATAAGTTAGCCTGCATATCCTTGACCCTGAGATTCCATACAAAGAGGCTGTTTGAGTGTGATTGCTGATTCTCAACACCCCTCCTCAATCACAACTAGAAAAAGGCATAAAGTGTGTAGAGGCTGTAATGAGAACCACCTGCAAAGTGTGGGCATACCACAGACATGGCAAAACACCAGAGGCTGTCGCAGAAAAAGCTAAGTGTGGGTACCATAAACATGGTGGACATCCAGAGGCTGTAACAGGGGCCTCACAAAGTGTACAGGGACTGTAATGCCAAGTTACATAAGGAGTTTACAAAGCTTATGGCAGGAAGAATTAGGACAAGGAAAATACAAGGCTATTAAAACAGTCTATCAGAATTATGAGAGTACAAGGACTGATGAGTCTTGTCCTTCTGATCCTTGTGGTCTTCATCTTCTTCTTCTTCTTCCTTTGCTCCATTTTCTTCTTCTTCTTTGACTGCGACTAGATAGGCCTTTTGGGATCTCTTTCTTGCGTGGCAGAACTTCTCGATGTGTCCGGTCCTTTTGCAGAAGTCACAAAAGAGCTGATCCTTCTTGCCTTTTGGAGCCCCGAGAGGAACACCAAGGAAAAGGGAATTCTCTTGCAAGAAAATCTATCTTGTAACATCAACAAGCTTGTTTATCATGTTTTATATGATCACAATGAAGAAAAGAACACCAGGCACAACAAATCTTCATGCAGCATCATGTAAATCTCCCACGGTTTTTAATAGAATCAACCATATTCTTCAACATCTTCACAAAATCCATCAATAGAACAAAGAAAGCAAAGAAGTACACCATCTTTGAATGGAAATACATCACATAGTATTCATCTTCAATATCTTCATAGTCTTCTCTCTCAATCTCTCATATACAATCACTCTGTTTCAGTAGAATTGGCTATCTCTGACTCTCTCTCTCTCACTCCATCAATAATACATCATATCCTCACTACAATCTCTCAAAATTACTCTCAATAATCACTCTTAGGTCGTGGATACCCCTCCCAAGAGGTATGTCTGATATGAAGGGTCACCAGAGCCACTACAGTGTCTCTTCACAGCTCACTACTGTCACTTCACTCTAGTCTTCACTTGAGTCTTCAGCAGCTTCTTCTTCCACTTCCTTCAGCTCTTTTGCACTTGTATTCACCTCTTTCCAAGGCTAGAAAAATTTCCCAAAAGTCACACATACATTCCACAGAACACTTACAGAAGCATACAGAACAGTCTACAGAACAGTACCAGAACAGTTACAGTACAGAACAGAACAGAAACAGAACAGAAGCAGAAGCTCTACAGAAGACCTACAGAAGGTTACAGAAGGTCATCAAAACTACATAACTCATTCTAAAATCATTCCAAACTCTCACAAACCATTCAATAAACTTTCACAATATCTCATTCTTCATCAATCAATACTCCATCCCTCCTTACAGAAGATAATCAGAACAAAACAGACCAAAACAGAACAAAACAGAAGGTATACAGAACCAATCAGAACCTATCAGAACATCACAGAACCATCAACAAACATCATGAACTTCCAAAACACAATCATTATCATCCAAAACACTCTCAATCCACTTCCTAATCAACCAATCATCCCATAAAATCAACCATTCAGCTCTCAAAAACAACAAAAATCAGCCAAAAAACAAGTCATTTCAACACTCAACATATCCCCACACTTAATAAGGAAGCGTCCTCGCGACCCAGGAAAAAGGGAATACAAGTTCATTGAAAAGCTTCAGTTTGATCGTCAATATCTTTTCACAAAGAATCCATCCACCACGACCCCAACTTATAACCTGTTTCTGATATAAAAATACAAAGAAAGGAAAACTCTTTTGAAATTAACACCTCTTATCAAACTAAAAATCTCAACAAATTTGTAAAGGATATAAGAGTTTGCTTCTTCTTCATCAGCATCAGCTTCAACTCTCCAACCATGACCCCATCTCGACAAATCTCCAAAACATAGCTCGTACACGAAATCCAATAGGAAACCACCACGTTCGTTTGACATAAATGAACTCACAACACAAACACTAATACACAACACAACCATCTGAATGACTTCTTCAAAAAGAGAGTTTTGCATTAAAAGCTTCCATTATACATTGGAAAGGCATCAATGAAGATGATCCCTCTTAAAAGATTGATGTTGTCGGAATCGATCCATAGATAAGGATTCATCTACAAAGTTTTTAGGAGGATTTTGAAAAAATTGGAGACATCACATCCTTTCCAACAGGACCAAGTATCTGCTAGGCAAACAAAGGGCATGAAAATACAGTATCTCCAACTGTTGGGAATCAATGCTAACATTGACATTCATGCACAGCTTTGGAATAGGCTTTGAATCAGTATGAGAGTGCCTATGCATATACGCCAGGTACCAAGCAAAGTGAGCAGTTAATCTCACTGAGGGATCTGCAGACTGTGAATATTGTTGGGCAAAATGAACATAGTTTTGATAAGCTTGACTGGAAGCTGTCCATTCCCCTGGAATTACTGGCCAATTGATCTGCGGTCCTGTAAGGCAATCATCCGAACTCCATCCCCTTCTTCTGGAAATCTGAGTATCAAAACCGTCACAGTCACTAACCAACTGAGGTGGTTGAGATATGGAAGTGTTAGGAGAGGGTAGTGGAATAAGGGAAAGTGGATGGAGGGAGGGATAGGAAAAATCATAAAAGGAAGAAAAGGTTAAAGAAGGAGTGGCAGAAATTTGGAAGGAATCACTAAGGAACGGTGTTAACTGATAAATAGGAAATGTGGAGGGTACATTAATGAGGGGTGAAGAACAGGGTGGAGAAGGGGAAAATACCCTATCCTCAATAAAGGAACAGTAAGTGAAAATAAGAATTTGAGGGAAATTTGAAGGTTGGAAAAGAAGTGGTAAAATTACTGTGGAATTAGTTTGACAAAGGGAAAAATATATAGCATAGCGGTGAGCCATTTGTTGGTAATAGAGGAGGGTAGGAACAGAAGGTCCCAAAAGAGATCGTCTATGATAGGCATCAAAGAAGGTAGCATCAAATGGATTATGTTTGGAAAGATAGGTTAAGAGATCCGTCCTCAGTTGGTTAGTACTCTGTACAAAGGTAGGAGCTGTGTTTTGTCTTTGATTTAGGACCACCGAATCAATGATGGGATGCCACGAACTATCCTGACAATCAGCTACTTTGGAGGAATAACTCTGAAACATATCAGCTATGCGCAACTCCAAATGATTGACATATAGAACAGCCTGTAAGACCACATCCCCCACATACCATGCCATATCTACCTCATCTGGAATTAACAAATCTCCTCGGAGATACATGTATGACATCAACATGGTGTCTGGCGTGACAGAATCTTCAAAGACCATTCTGACTACCTCTGTCAATAACTCAGCAGACCAAGCCCCACTCCAACCATCCTCTGGAAAAGGTAAATCCATCGTGGAAAGCTTCATATAGAAGACCAACTTCTGTAAGTAGTAGTGGACAAAGAAAGAATGGTCTGGTAAGACACAGTCCTGAAATTGTTCAAAGGTAGACCATAATAAGTCCATTCTGGACTGCAATCTTTCCACTTTGTCTTGGAATAGAGGGCACAAAGTAGCCTGTCTCTAGAGGGCAGCCAAGTCCTGCTGTGAAAGAGAAGGAATTAATGGAACAGGAGGGCTTGGAGGAACAGAGCGGGACTTTGCAAGCTGATCTTGCAATTGCTGGATTTGGGAGGCTTGGTTGGCCACTGTGTCATTAGCCATCTGTAAAGCTGAAAGCTTGTCATCTAAGAGAACTTGGAATTCTTTCGCTTCGCTGGACATCCTCTCCTTCTCTGCTGAAAGGCTAGTAACCTGTGATTGAGCCTCGAGTAACTGGGTCTTTAATGAAGAAATCTCATCGCTTTGAATGGCAACCAGTTGGGTTTGCTATTCCATTTGCTTAAATAGATCTGCTAGGGTATCCTTAGCAGAAGCTAACTCAGATGTTGCCTTATGCAACTCGGCTTTGGACTGCATGAGCTCTTCATAGAAAGATGCGTACAGCTGTTGAACACAGGCTGTCACTGACAACTCAATGGAACTTTGAATATCCTTGCAGAGGAAAGGAATGGCATCTCCTGAGACGAGACTGTTCAGGGAGGGAACTGAGATCTCCAAAGATCCTTCTCTATGTGCTCGGAACAGGTTATTGCAAGTGAGATACCCAGGGAGTTCACTGCCAGAAGTAGCAGGGATAGACACTGAGGGAAGTACAGCAGGGGCTTTATCCGCTACCCTCTTCAAGCGTTTGCGTTGTATGACCAAGGGAGGCGGAGAATCATCATCCTCAATGTCAATAGGTGCTGAATCTTCTGAAGGTGGAGGAGGAGGTACTGGATCTGATGGAGGAGGTGGAGGTACAGTCTTCTGTAAACCTGAATAGGTCAAGAAGGCAGACAAATATGATCCGTAGGTAACATTGGTAACATTCCCCCTGGTGACTTTAACAAAATGCTGATCCATTTTAGTAAGGAGGTATGTGCTCCAATCAATAGCAACTCCTTTCAGCACCATCCTGGAAGCTGTGAAAAGCTCTTTGGACAAATAGTGGGATGGCGTTTTGGCAGGCATAAACTTGTCCTGAAGGAACTGACAGATCGTCTTCCATACGGGATCAGTGATCATAGAAAAAGAAACTCCTGAAGAGTTTATCACTTTCTTAACATCAAGGAGTTCCCTTGTCTGCTTCTGCAACAGTTTGAGAATCTCGTCATTAGAGAAGAGCTGACGAGTGGTCACAAAAGGTTCTCCTTTGAAAGGAAGAGACAGAGCCTTCCCTAAGCCTCGAGATGTCAATGTCATAGACATGCCCTGGACTACGCCTGTCTTCTTGCTGTAAGAGGCCAGGAACTCATCACATACGGACGGATCCTCTGGAAGTAATGGAAAAGGAGTGGTCACAAAAGCAGCAAGTCCCGCCTTCGTGAGGGGCTCAAAAGTAAGTAGGGACGAGTAATCCCTACTAACTAATGAGACGTACTGGATAGGGGGAGGAGCATGAGAAGGCGCCATTCAGATGGTTACACACACACCACAAACACAGACAATCAAGGAGAATGCCTGCAAAGCAACAGACAAAAACCAAGGATAAGAAAATAACCAATAAAACGTGACACGACCTACGAACCCCAAGCAAACCACATCCTAGAAAAAATTTGACATGACCTTGAGACAAATGCGACCGAAAGCTTCATGCGATGCATCAGACAAACACCCTGAACCCCGTATCAGGCAATAAAAGAAAGAAAAAAAAAACTGCATACCGTACCCGTAACCGTAACTAAGACATGAAACCAAAACCATACCATATCCGACACATATCAAAACTACATCTGTGATAGAACCAAGACTGGACCATGGAAAATAACACTAATGACGGCGCATACCCATCCCACGAAATGCTTCATTAAAAAGGGGAATGAAGTGCAGTGAGGGGGGAATTAATTTAATGAAGGGTTGATTTTAATCAATTATTAAAAATGGGTGAATTTTTATTAGGTGATAAACCTTAGCAAGAAAATGGCGGTTCCTTATTATAAATTTAATTACCAATTATTAGGTTAAATGGTGCAGTTATGCGATTCCCGGACTTCGATTCCCGACTGGGTCTCTAAATGCAATTCATTGATTATAATTTAAGGTGATGTGGAGCGCTTTTTTGCCAGCGCGTGCTCATGTGACGGCTGGTTCTTTTTAATTAAAAATTTAAAGTGCCTTTGTAGCGCACGTAGCGCGTGCTAAGTGAACGGCTTGTTGATTTTAATTAAAAAAGTATGTGTGTTTAGCGCGAATGCGCGTGGAAACTGTGGGTGAATTAAAGGGTTCATTTTATCAATTAATTTGTGATTAAGGGGGAAAATAAAAATAAATAAAGCACATAAAATAAATACCTGGAAGGGGTGTGGATGTAATGCAGAAATGCGCACGGAAGAGTTCCAGTAAAGGAAAAGTAAAGAACACTGGTGAAACAACAATGACAACACCTTAGCAGATGTGTTAATTTGGTTTGTGTTGGTTTTTTATTTTTATTTATTTTTTATTTTTAGTTGTGATTATTTATGTTTGAATAAATGAAAAATGAGCAAGGGAGGTGAGGGGAATTTTTTAGAATGTTTTTAGAATTTTTGAGGATTTTTTACAATTTTTTTAAATGAATTTTCTATATTTATTGGCAATTTAGGGGTAAATTTAGGAAATGTGGAATTTTCAGAAATTATAGGGTAGGCAATTTCCAACAGACAAATTTCCAAAAATTGGCAAATGGCAAAAGGAATTTTTAGAATTTTTTCTGAAAATTTTTAATGGAAAAATTAAGGTAGGGATTAATTAAGTCACCTAAATCACATTAATCAAATAAGTCAGTTAGGCATAAGTCAATTAAGTCTGGTTAATGGGATAAGTCAGGTTAGTCTACCTAAGTCTAGTCAGGTAAGTCAAGCAGGTGAGGTTAAGTTAACTGGGTTAAGTTAACTAGGTTAAGTTAACTAGGTTAGGTGAACTTAGTAGGTTGGGGTTAGGTGAACTAGGCTAACTATGGTTAGGTAAGTAAATTGACTATGGTTAGGTTAGGCAACTAACTAGGGGAGGGTTAGTAAACCTAGTTAGGGTTAGTGTAGGGTTAAGGGGGTGGGGTTAGGGTTAGTTAACTAGGCTAGGTTAACTAACATGACTATGGTTACTTGAAACTAACCTAGCTAGGGTTAATTTAGGGTTAAGTTAGGTTAAACTAGTTAGGGTTAATTAGGTTAGTGATTAACTAGCCAGGGTTAGTAACTAACCGTAGTTGGGTTAGTGGAGGAGGTGGGTAGGGGAAGTGGTGGTGGTGGTGAGAGGAGGTGGTGGTGGCGGCGGGGAGGGAGGCTGCAGGCGGTGGCACTGCTGACGTCGCGGCGGCGGCTCCACAGCGCGGCGGCTCCACAGCGCGGCGGCTCCACGGGTGGCGATCTGCGACGGCCTGCAACGGGGCGACGGCGTCTGCTAGAGGAGGCGGGCGTTTCTTGGACACGACGGCGGCATCTGCTGGAGGAGGATGGGCACGGCAGGCGGGCACCGCGGGTGGAGACAAGAGGCGGGGGAGGGAGGGGAAGAGGAGGGAGGAGGAGGGGAGGAAGTCGGCAGGAGAGAAGGGAGAGGGAGGAGGAGGTCGGGCAGGCTGGGGAAGGAGGGAGGGCGGCGGACTGGGGGAGGAGGGAGGAGCGGGCGGAGGTCGGCGGGGGGAGAAGGGAGAAGCACGGCGGGGGGTAGGGAGGAAACGGTGGGGGGCGGGGAGAAGAGGCGGGCGGGGTCGCTGGGGGGAAGGCAGCGACGGGCGGAGCTGGGGGAAAGGCGGCGGCAGGCGGGCGCTGGGGGAAAAAGCAAGGAGAGAGAGAGAGAACGCACAGAGAGAGAGAAAGAGAGAGAGAGAGAGAGAGAGAGAGAGAAAGAAAGAGAGAGAGAGAAAAGGGCGGTTGGGGGGAAGGGGTGGGCAGTTGGGGGGGAAGAGGTGGGGGGGCCCATGGGGGGGGGCCATGGGGTGGTCAGGTGGGGGGAAGGGATGGGAGGCCCATGGGGGGGGCCATGGGATGGGGACAAAGGCGCGTACCCCCGTCCCGCGCTCGTGCGCGGGGCGGGGTAAAAAAATTTGCCGTGACGGGATGGAAATGGCGCGAGGAAGACGGTACGGGTTACGCGGACACGACCGAGGCGCGTGGAGATTCGTAAAATCGAAAAAGGGCGCGTTCACACGCAAAACGAGCGCGAGAAAAAACGTAAAAAGAAAGAAAAATTAATAACTCCCAATCCAGACGTCAAAACGAAATAGCGTAAAAACGAAAAGTGGGCAGGACGACAGGGGGGAAACAAGGAAAATACGGGACGGGGGTTCCGGGAGGGGTAAAGGGCGTTCACGTGCAAAAAACACAAAAAACGAACCAAAAACGCAATTTAAAAATTAATATCGAAAGATTCGTGCATCGGAATGAAGTGCAGAAAAAAGGAAAACTGTGCAGAAAGATGTGCCCGACAATCCTATCACCTCAAAACATAATTCCGACTAAGGTAAGACGCGTTCACATGGGAAAAACCCAAAAAACAAACCCGAAAATGGGATCGGAAATTAATATCGGACAAACCATTCACCGGAATGACATGCAGTAAGAAGGAAAAATGTCCACAGAAAGGAGTGGCACAGGGTTATCATGTGAAAACGCAGTTCCGGCGGAAATAGGAGGGGTTCACATGTGAAAAACTCCAAAAATACTCCTGAAAACTCATTTAAAAATTAATAAGTAAAAATCCGGAAGTCGAAAGAGGGTCGAGGAAAAAGGAAAAAGGTAGGGGAAGACACGAGGGACACGGATGTCAAATCAAATTGGAATTCTGATGCAAAAAGCGCAGGTTCACATGAAAAAATGTCAAAAATATGCATGAAAAAGTCGTAAAAAACTGGAAAATTAATAACGGACAAACCATGTATCGGAATGATGCGGAATAAAAAGGAAAAATGTCAGGGGAAAAGCGTTGGTCAGGGCTATGACGTCAGATCACGGTTCCGAAGCAAGAAAAGCGCGTTCACATGGAAAATCGGCTAAATTGTATAAAATGCTTCAAAAATTAATAACTCAAAAACCGTGCACCGGAACAAGGGTTGGTAAAAAGGAAAAATGGTCAATTCAAAGGGAGGAACAGGGCTATAAGGTTGGATGTGGACTTCAGTGAACATAGGGTGCATTCACATGGCAGGACCTCAAAATCAGGGAATGAAGGAAAACTGCAAGGAAATAGCCCCAAGGGTGGGTGGAACATAACCGGGTGGATGGGAGGGAACCCCATTAGGGTAAAAGCAAGTCATGGTATACATGCATGAGCAGAGTAAGGCATATGCAGATGGGTATGCAATGTAGACGCGCAGGGACGCGTCCCCACGCTTAAGACCTTAACGGATAGGGTTAACCGAACAACAGGGACCTAGGACCACGCCACAGACCATCCACTAACTTCCCCACACTTAAAACATGATCATCACTAAGAAACAGAAGTTGTAGGGTTAGAAAAACTTGGCCCGTTTCATCAAGAATCAAGGTTGAGTGTCGACGGCACGTCCAGTGTTGTTGTCGGTGCTGGAGGGACCAAGGCATCATCTCGGCACATGTCCATCATGGAAGGGACCACGCGGCAGTACCCAGGGAGGTAGCTGATGGAAGGAATCACAGGAAATTCGTCGATGATGAGGAATACTACACTCAACTCATAGTCACTCAAATGAAATGAAAGAACAGTCACTCGCCCCATGACTAATATCACTCGCGGAAGAATGATTAAAACCCATATCTCATACCCGGTTGAGGAATCAAAAAGGGGGAAAATTGTGCAAAGGGAGTATGCCAGGGTGCACAGTTGATGGTGCATTAGTGCGTCTAACCCGTCTGGCATAAGTGCAAGGAGAAAGGCAAGGGAGCCTTACAGTGCAGTGTACAGAACAGAGTGATGTGTCTTGTGAGGACGGTAAAGACCCATCCCGTGGTGCCAAACGGGAACATACCTAACTCCAAGTGTCGTAACGTCCCTCAATCTCACCTCTCGGTAATTGATTGAAGAAATTCCAGTCACACTCAGCCCACCCTCTGTCTCACGCTCTGTGGATAGATACAGGAGGGCAGCCTTTTCCTGAAACCCATTGATGTAATCCTCATAGTCACTTGTGCAAAGGTTGTATGCCTTGTGCGCATTTGGTGGTGCAACTGTGCATCCCGCCCTGTGCCGGCATACGGTGCGAGAAGGAAGGCCAGGGAGCCTTATGGTGCCGTGCACAGAAACAAATTGTGCTTTGTGCATTGAGAGGCCCAACCCATGCGTGCAACACTTCATTCACACTTCTCACCTCTCATTTGATTTGAAGGGAAAAGACTGGTCTCTCGCCCCGCCCTCTGTCTCACGCTCTGTTGATAATTATAGAGGGTAACCATACTCACTTCCCCATCCGGTTAGGATGAAAGCTCAAATCACTCGATTGTTTGTCGATGAAGATTGCGTCATCAGTTGTTGAAGAGGCGTACCCAGGGAGGTAGCCATCAAATCGAATATTGTATTGGATAGGAACATGTTGTCTGCTAGAGGACAGATAGTCACTTTGCAAAGAGACCCATGACACAGCGTACCAAGGGAGGCAGCTTCGGAATTGGATCCGAGGGATATCAATTAATGAATCCACTTCTGGACTGCTGGGTGTTACCACCTTTTCCACAGCCAGCTTCCCGCCCAAGGGTGTTTACCACCGTTTCTTGGAACGAGGCCTGCTATGACAGGGAATTGCTTCCTTTTCTCTCATAACAGATTTGTTTTGTTTTTGTTTT